>NW_026110349.1:0-80000 GCF_024679095.1 Eriocheir sinensis | reverse complement strand
CAGCTAGGTGGGCAATATTGTTGTCATATATATTACCCATGAGCTGGTTCTGTTTAAAGCAAGAATTATTACCTCATAAAACCTAACGTGTGCCGCTGATGCAATACATTGTCCGAGGTGTGATCGGATCGCTAGGAAGTTTAGTGTTATTTAATTCTAACCTAACCTAATGAACAAGACCTAACATGACACCTGATTGACCTGTGTCTCTGCCAGAATACAATGGCTGTTATAAAACGTTTCACATTGTTTTCCGAAGTTTTCAATATTCTGTAAGCTGTTAGTTAGTATTAAGATACTAACATAATGTATTAAACCTCCTGTGAAACGTCGCTAATATGTATATTGTATACCACCGTCAGGGTAAGTGTCAGGGAGGGATTTTTAAGTGTCTTCCACCAAATTGTCTGAGGTGGTGGGCACTTTTTCATATATATATGATGAGTGTATTTACTCATGAGAATATTGTTTACATGAGTTAGTTTACTTTTACAACTCTTAAGCTGAATTACAATTATTAGATTTAAAACCTCAATTCCACCAACAGTTATAAATACTGTTAATCTTATAGCTCAGTTCAAATTACAGCTACTCTTCCTCGCACTCGGTCTCCTCGCTTTGCGCGGTGCCAGCCTCTGAGCAGCCTCCGCCCAGGCCTCCACCACCTGTGGCTTCGCGACAGGCGGCCTCGTGAAACACACATGGCCCTCAGGGCGTCGACACTGCCGATTGAGTCACACGCCTGGTACACTTGTTGCCTCAGTGTCACGTCACGGAGGACTCCCATTAACTTTCTAAGCGACAAGTACTCCGACAAATCTGTGCTACGCTGTTGGCACTTAAAGGCACAGTCTGTCGCTTTCTGTGTGCACTTGGTTATGTACTCACTGACACACTCCTGCTCCAGCCTCGCTCCAAAGAACTCTGCCCACTGCACTGCCTGTGTATATGGCCAAAGGACAAGCTTGCCGATGGCGTCCAAGGCCGTGGGTGGAGTCAGGGTGCTCCACCGGTCCATAGTGAAGCGTGCGTCCAGGGTCCACTGCAGGGCAGGGACGCATTGGAGCCTGATGTGTTGCACTGCCTCCTGTGGCAGCCACCTGCACAAGCAGCCAGCACTCCATGGACCTCCTCCGTGACTTAAAGGCGGCTGGCGACATCTCCAGCTCGCACTTCTCTGGAGCGGAGGCTGGTGACAACCGGGAGGTGGTCAGTAGTAGGTCCAGACTTCCGTTCACTGTGCCATGTAAGATGTCTGGCTAAGAAATGCAGGGCGTGTGTGCTCCCGTTTACTGAGTGAGTCAATAACTGACAGAGGTTCTCCTCGCGGGTGCGGGCGCAGGCAGAAAACATCTCGTACATCCAACAGGAACCCCCTTATATGGGCGGTTGCCTACGTCACTATACGTCGTTACTGCGTCATAACCATTGACTTTACACATAAGGCACTGAGGTGCACTCTATGATGTGGTCACATCCTCATAAGTACATAAGAGTGAATATTCATGAGTAGTCTACATGGCTTGGGTTTACATGATTCTCGTCCTTTAGCATAGTGCTGTCGTTGGGTGAAGTGGGTGGTTTCCGGCAGAGCTATGTGGTGGCCTGAGACGCCCCTTTGTACTTCCTGTGTGTTTCCATAATGGTTTGTTCTTCACACTGTCGCCTCGCTGTGCTGTGTTCTTCAAATTGTTCTTGTTATTAGATGAATTCTACCGTTCATCATCGCTTTCTTCTTCTTTGTTTATTTGTGGTGCTCGTACTGGGTCAGGAGGTGTTACTGCATCTGTGTTGGTAGATGTAGTGCCCTGCAGGCACCACAAGTGCCTGCCTGCCTTTCACAGCCTTCCTCTTATTGTGTGTGTGTGTGTGTGTGTGTGTGTGTGTTGTGTTGACTCTTATTTTCTTTTATTTTGTCTTCCTAACTGTTGTCCTGTCAACAGAGTGTCCAGACAGAAGGAAAGAAGAGAAAGGAAGGAAGTGAGTGGACAGCTTTTGGTGGCTTTTCTTTGGTCAGGTCAGGTCAGGTCAGGGGCCGGGACATGCAGCTTTTTTCCTTGTCGTCAGAAGAGTGTTCTGGCTACACCTGTCAGTGTTAGATTGGAATTATAAGAACCAGAAATTTGTAAGAAAAGTTTTTGAGAAACAGTTTTGTTGTTTGGAAGAAGAATGTGATGGCTCTGTGAACCAGTCCTCCACCTCCTCCTCCTCCTCCTGGGGTGGCTTATAGCAGCACGTGTAGTGTGCCGGGCTGCACTGTGTTGTCAGTCTGGGCAGCAGCAGTGTTCTGGGCTCATCCACTCATTGTAATGTTGGTTTTTCAGAGCGGTGGCACTGCCCGACACTTCCTCAAGAAGGCTCTCCTGCCCCTGACTGGCTGGTGTGACAGTCTGCTGCTTCTTGGTGAGTGTAAGATGTCCGGCTAAGAACGCAGGGCGTGTGTGCTCCCGTGTGGAAGTGAGCTATTTCCAGCCAGCTGGCAAGCCTGTCGGCGTAGGCCATGTACATGTGTCCTTCGTGCTGGAACATGTCGGCCACCGTCTGCTGGAACAGGTACTCAGGGGCGGCGTCATCGCCAGTGTTTCTGCAGGCTGCGATGGGGGCGTGTTTCGCATTCTGTGCATGCGGGCGGTGGTGCCGCAGGTCCCCTCAATCCCGGCCAGTATACACTGCCTCGCCCTCCGCAGCATGGAACCGAGGCCCTGGTGGCTGGCGTGTGGGTTTGCTGCTACCTGCTGTCGGAGAGCTTCCGGGGATGACGAGGCGCACGTACCCCTGGTCAAACATGTATGTCACTACGTCGTGCATCACTGCCAGCCTGTCCCTCGCCCCATAGAAGGGACGCAGGGATGCCACTTCTTGTGCTTTATGCTGGTGCCAGTCACCCGCCATGACCCTGGCGACTAACATCTGGTACGTCGGGTCGTCGGCGGCCTTCCGCTTGACCTCCTCTTCGTCCACCACGCGTCCCTCCCGATCGGTGCAGGCTGTGACTGCGGCGGCGACTGCCCCGATGATATCCTCGTCCGAGTCGAGGTCCGCTGTTGTCGGGGGTGCCCTGAGAGCTGGGTAGCGGGACAGAAAGTCGGCGGCGGTGTTGCTCTTCCCAGGCAGTATTTGATTTGGAACCGGAAGTGTAGTGTTCGTTCCTTGAGCCTGAAGAGCCTGGGGTTGACAAAGCTCGTCAGAGCTGTCTCCTAGGAGCTTCACAAGTGGGTCGGTCACGATGGTGAGGTTTGGGCATCCCAGCAGGAACAACCTCGCCTTTTGGGTACCACGCCACCGCCAGAGCCTCCCCTTCCACAGCTGCGTATCCAGCCTCGGCGGTGGTGAGGTGCCGGCTGCCGCACAGGGCCAGGTGCCACCCGCCCTTACAGCAGTATGGGGCGGAGGCCGATGCACAACTGCAGTACTGCTGGAGGATGACGAATCCGATGCCCTCTCGGCACGAGTCGGTGATGGCAGCGGCGGGCGGGATTTTATCGTGTCGTCAGACCGTCCATGGCCAGCTGGCAGAGAGTGTCCTGGGCTTGGCGGAATTTCTACTGAAGCTGGTCGTCCCAGTACACGTGTCTTCCGGTTGGTTTCTTCAGTAACTCCCGGAAGGCGTTCATGATCGGCGGTGGCGAGAAGAAGGCGAGCTGGTTCTGAAGCCATACCACGATCTGATGTCCGTGATGGATGGCTTGCCCGGCATGTGGAAGCCCCTGACGTGGAAGGCTGACGTGGGCGTACGGGCGTGATCTTAAGTGTCTTCCTTTGTGAGAAAATAAGGATATATATTTTTCATGGCGGGCTTGGGGCAGATACTTAGCCCGTAACATAGTTTTCGTTTTCACGGCTAAAATAGATCTTTCCTGCACTAGTCTCATGTACCCACGTGTGCACGGGCGTGGAAGGCTAATGGGGTAGGTGGAATTCGTAATTAGGTCATGTTCGATGTCGAATCATGGGTAAATGGGGTCAGAAAATTGCGTGGTGATAATTAAAGGGGCAGGGGCTAACGGTAATGGAGGGGCTAATGGGTGTAGGTGAAACTCGAAAATGGATCATGTGAGGTGTCAAATACTGGAATAATGGGGTCAGTAAATTGCGTGGTGATAATGAGAGGGCGGGGTTAATGGTAATGGGGGCTAATGGTGTAGGTGAAACTCGAAAATGGATCATGTGAGGTGTCAAATACTGGGTTAATGGGGTCATTAAATTGCGTGGTGATACTGAGAGGGGCGGGGTTGATGGTAATGGGGTGGGGGGCTAATGGGAGTAGGTGGATTTCGTAATTAGGTGATGTTCGGTGTCGAATAATGGGTAAATGGGGTCAATAAATTGCGTGGTGATAATTAAAGGGGCGGGGTTAATGGTAATTGGGGAGGGCTAATGGAGTAGATGAAACTTGGAAATAGGTCATGTGAGGTGTCAAATACTGGGTAAATGGGGTCAGTAAATTGCGTGGTGATAATCAGAGGGGGCGGGGGTGAATGGTAATGGGGGGGGGGGGGGGGTGCCATTGGGTGTAGGTGGAATTCGTAATTTGTTCATGTTCGGTGTCGAATAATGGGTAAATGGGGTCAGTAAATTGCGTGGTGATAATTAAAGGGTGCGGGGTTTAATGGTAATAGGGGGTCATTGGGAGTAGGTGGAATTCGTAATTTGGTCATGTTTGGGGTCGAATTATGGGTACATGGGCTCAGTAAATTGCGTGGTGATAATCACCGGGGGGGGGGGCTAATGGAGTACGTGAAACTCGAAAATGGGTCATGTGAGGTGTCAAATACTGGGTTAATGGGGTCAGTAAATTGCATGGTGATAATCAGAGGGCAGGGGCTGATAGTAATGGAGGGCTAATAGAATAGGTGGAATTCGCAATTTGGTCATGTTCGGTGTCGAATAATGGGTAGATGGGGACAGTAAATTGCGTGGTGATAATTAAAGGGGCGGGGTTAATGGTAATGGGGGCTAATGGGGTATGTGGAATTCATAATTAGGTCATGTGCGGTGACGACTGAGGGGTAAATGGGGTCAGTAAATTGCGTGGTGATAATTAAAGGGTGCGAGGATTTATGGTAATGGAGGGGCCCAATGGTGCAAGTGAAACTCGAAATTAGGTCATGTTCGGTGTCGAATGATGGGTAAATGGGGTCAGTAAATTGCGTGGTGATAATTAAACCCGGCGGGGGTTAATGGTAATGGGGGGGGGGCCATTGGGAGTAGGTGGAATTCGTAATTAGGTCATGTTCGGTGACGAATAAGGGGTAAATAGGGTCAGTAAATTGCGTGCTGATAATTAAAAGGGGCGGGGGTTAACGGTAATGGGGGCTAATGGGAGTAGGTGTAATTCGTAATTACCACGGCCTGATCATGTGCTAGACTCATGATATGTATTCACCAAGGCCTGATCATGTACTAGACTCGTGATATGGATTCACCATGGCCCGATCATGTGCTAGACTCGTGGTATGAGTTCACCATGGCCTGATCATGTGCTGGACTCGTGATGTGTTCACCACGGCCTGATCATGTGCTAGACTCGTGATATGGATTCACCATGACCCGATCATGTGCTAAACTCGTGGTATAAGTTCACCACGGCCAGATCATGTGCTGGACTCTTTTATTCTGTTGTATTCTGTTGTATTCTCTTTTATTCTGTTGTATTCTGTTGTATTCTCTTTTATTCTGTTGTATTCTGTTGTATTCTCTTTTATTCTGTTGTATTCTGTTGTATTCTCTTTTATTCTGTTGTATTCTGTTGTATTCTCTTTTATTCTGTTGTATTCTCTTTTATTCTGTTGTATTCTGTTGTATTATCTTTTATTCTGTTGTATTCTGTTGTATTCTCTTTTATTCTGTTGTATTGTTGTATTATCTTTTATTCTGTTGTATTCTCTTTTATTCTGTTGTATTCTGTTGTATTATCTTTTATTCTGTTGTATTCTCTTTTATTCTGTTGTATTCTGTTGTATTCTCTTTTATTCTGTTGTATTCTGTTGTATTCTCTTTTATTCTGTTGTATTCTGTTGTATTATCTTTTCTTCTGTTGTATTCTGTTGTATTCTGTTGTATTCTCTTTTATTCTGTTGTATTCTGTTGTATTCTCTTTTATTCTGTTGTATTCTGTTGTATTCTCTTTTATTCTGTTGTATTCTGTTGTATTCTCTTTTATTCTGTTGTATTCTGTTGTATTCTCTTTTATTCTGTTGTATTCTGTTGTATTCTCTTTTATTCTGTTTTATTCTGTTGTATTCTGTTGTATTCTCTTTTATTCTGTTGTATTCTGTTGTATTCTCTTTTATTCTCTTTTATTCTGTTGTATTCTCTTTTATTCTGTGGTATTCTGTTGTATTCTCTTTTATTCTGTTGTATTCTGTTGTATTCTCTTTTATTCTGTTGTATTCTGTTGTATTCTCTTTTATTCTGTTTTATTCTGTTGTATTCTCTTTTATTCTGTTGTATTCTCTTTTATTCTGTTGTATTCTGTTGTATTCTCTTTTATTCTGTTGTATTCTGTTGTATTCTGTTGTATTCTCTTTTATTCTCTTTTATTCTGTTGTATTCTCTTTTATTCTGTTGTATTCTGTTCTATTCTGTTGTATTCTCTTTTATTCTGTTGTATTCTGTTTTATTCTGTTGTATTCTGTTGTACTCTGTTGTATTCTCTTTTATTCTGTTGTATTCTGTTGTATTCTCTTTTATTCTGTTGTATTCTCTTTTATTCTGTTGTATTCTCTTTTATTCTGTTGTATTCTCTTTTATTCTGTTGTATTCTGTTGTATTCTCTTTTATTCTGTTGTATTCTGTTGTATTCTCTTTTATTCTGTTGTATTCTGTTGTATTCTCTTTTATTCTGTTGTATTCTGTTGTATTCTGTTGTATTCTCTTTTATTCTGTTGTATTCTCTTTTATTCTGTTGTATTCTGTTGTATTCTCTTTTATTCTGTTGTATTCTCTTTTATTCTGTTGTATTCTCTTTTATTCTGTTGTATTCTGTTGTATTCTCTTTTATTCTGTTGTATTCTGTTGTATTCTCTTTTATTCTGTTGTATTCTGTTGTATTCTCTTTTATTCTGTTGTATTCTGTTGTATTCTCTTTTATTCTGTTGTATTCTGTTGTATTCTCTTTTATTCTGTTGTATTCTGTTGTATTCTCTTGTATTCTCTTTTATTCTGTTGTATTCTGTTGTATTCTCTTTTATTCTGTTGTATTCTGTTGTATTCTCTTTTATTCTGTTGTATTCTCTTTTATTCTGTTGTATTCTGTTGTATTCTCTTTTATTCTGTTGTATTCTGTTGTATTCTCTTTTATTCTGTTGTATTCTGTTGTATTATCTTTTATTCTGTTGTATTCTGTTGTATTATCTTTTATTCTGTTGTATTCTGTTGTATTATCTTTTATTCTGTTGTATTATCTTTTATTCTGTTGTATTCTGTTGTATTATCTTTTATTCTATTGTATTCTGTTGTATTCTGTTGTATTATCTTTTATTCTGTTGTATTCTCTTTTATTCTGTTGTATTCTGTTGTATTCTCTTTTATTCTGTTGTATTCTCATTTATTCTGTTGTATTCTGTTGTATTATCTTTTATTCTGTTGTATTCTGTTGTATTATCTTTTATTCTGTTGTATTCTGTTGTATTCTGTTGTATTATCTTTTATTCTGTTGTATTCTTTTGTATTCTCTTTTATTCTGTTGTATTCTGTTGTATTCTCTTTTATTCTGTTGTATTCTCTTTTATTCTGTTGTATTCTCTTTTATTCTGTTGTATTCTGTTGTATTCTCTTTTATTCTGTTGTATTCTGTTGTATTCTCTTTTATTCTGTTGTATTCTGTTGTATTCTCTTTTATTCTGTTGTATTCTGTTGTATTATCTTTTATTCTGTTGTATTCTCTTTTATTCTGTTGTATTCTGTTGTATTATCTTTTATTCTGTTGTATTCTGTTGTATTCTCTTTTATTCTGTTGTATTCTGTTGTATTCTCTTTTATTCTGTTGTATTCTGTTGTATTCTCTTTTATTCTGTTGTATTCTCTTTTATTCTGTTGTATTCTGTTGTATTCTGTTGTATTCTCTTTTATTCTGTTGTATTCTGTTGTATTCTCTTTTATTCTGTTGTATTCTGTTGTATTCTCTTTTATTCTGTTGTATTCTGTTGTATTCTCTTTTATTCTTTTGTATTCTGTTGTATTCTCTTTTATTCTGTTGTATTCTGTTGTATTCTCTTTTATTCTGTTGTATTCTGTTGTATTCTGTTGTATTCTCTTTTATTCTGTTGTATTCTATTTGTATTCTCTTTTATTCTATTTGTATTCTGTTGTATTCTCTTTTATTCTGTTGTATTCTGTTGTATTCTCTTTTATTCTGTTGTATTAACTTTTATTCTGTTGTATTCTCTTTTATTCTGTTGTATTCTGTTGTATTCTCTTTTCTGTTGTATTCTGTTGTAGTATTCTGTTGTATTCTCTTTTATTCTGTTGTATTCTCTTTTATTCTGTTGTATTCTGTTGTATTCTCTTTTATTCTTTTGTATTCTGTTGTATTCTCTTTTATTCTGTTGTATTCTCTTTTATTCTGTTGTATTCTGTTGTATTCTCTTTTATTCTGTTGTATTCTGTTGTATTCTGTTTTATTCTATTTTATTATGTTGTATTCTCTTTTATTCTGTTGTATTCTCTTTTATTCTTTTGTATTCTGTTGTATTCTCTTTTATTCTGTTGTATTCTGTTGTATTCTCTTTTATTCTGTTGTATTCTGTTGTATTCTCTTTTATTCTGTTGTATTCTGTTGTATTCTCTTTTATTCTGTTGTATTCTGTTGTATTCTGTTGTATTCTCTTTTATTCTGTTGTATTCTATTTGTATTCTGTTGTATTATCTTTTATTCTGTTGTATTCTGTTGTATTCTCTTTTATTCTGTTGTATTCTATTTGTATTCTGTTGTATTCTCTTTTATTCTTTTGTATTCTGTTGTATTCTCTTTTATTCTGTTGTATTCTGTTGTATTCTGTTGTATTTTCTTTTATTCTGTTGTATTCTGTTGTATTCTCTTTTATTCTGTTGTATTCTGTTGTATTCTCTTTTATTCTTTTGTATTCTGTTATATTCTCTTTTATTCTGTTGTATTCTGTTGTATTCTCTTTTATTCTGTTGTATTCTCTTTTATTCTGTTGTATTCTGTTTTATTCTCTTTTATTCTGTTGTATTCTCTTTTATTCTATTTTATTCTATTTGTATTCTCTTTTATTCTGTTGTATTCTGTTGTATTCTCTTTTATTCTGTTGTATTCTGTTGTATTCTCTTTTATTCTGTTGTATTCTGTTTGATTCTCTTTTATTCTGTTGTATTCTGTTGTATTCTCTTTTATTCTGTTGTATTCTCTTTTATTCTGTTGTATTCTGTTGTATTCTCTTTTTTTCTGTTGTATTCTGTTGTATTCTCTTTTATTCTGTTGTATTCTGTTGTATTCTCTTTTATTCTGTTGTATTTTCTTGTATTCTGTTTTATTCTGTTGTATTCTCTTTGTATTCTCTTTTATTCTGTTGTATTCTGTTGTATTCTCTTTTATTCTGTTGTATTCTGTTGTATTCTCTTTTATTCTATTTGTATTCTCTGTTGTATTCTGTTGTATTCTGTTGTATTCTCTTTTATTCTGTTGTATTCTGTTGTATTCTCTTTGTATTCTGTTGTATTCTCTTGTATTCTGTTGTATTCTGTTGTATTCTCTTTTATTCTGTTGTATTCTGTTGTATTCTCTTTTATTCTGTTGTATTCTATTTGTATTCTCTTTTGTTTCTGTTGTATTCTGTTGTATTCTCTTTTATTCTGTTGTATTCTGTTGTATTCTGTTGTATTCTCTTTTTATTCTGTTGTATTCTGTTGTATTTTAATGTATTATATTTCTATTCCATTGTTTTTTTATTTGTATTCTGTTGTATTCTATTTGTATTTTAATGTATTATATTTCTATTCCGTTGTTTTTGTTGTATTCTGTTGTATTTTAATGTATTATATTTCTATTCCGTTGTTTTGTTGTATTCTGATTTATTTTAATTTATTCTGATGACTATTCTTTTGTATTCAGTGGTGTATCAGAATTGGTGTACGTTTAGAAATAAAGGACGTTTATGCATTTTTCATTGACTTGGAAAAAACACAAACGTTTGTAATTATGGACGAACGGCTTCGAGTTGCCTCGTGCAATATCAGGTAATGTGGCCTAAATACTGACCACTGGGGGGCGTGGACTATTACAACATAATTTAGAGGTGTGCCGGCAGGTGTGTGAGGTGCCAGGTCAGGTGTGCCAGCGTTAGTTACCCCGTTAGGAGTGATTCTAACACCCGCGTCATCGGGGCCGCCGGACCTGAGCCCAGCCCTACAGACAGTTTTTCTTACGTTGTGTCACTAATTGTCGTTTGCAAGAGTCGCCACAACGCCCCACGCATTCACTGTCGATGGGGAAGGCTTTCCTACACTGGCGTTAGCGTAGATGATGTAATATTGCAGAAAACAAGCTCAAATGTTCTCGGCAGGCGGGCAGGGCGGGGCAGGGCAGTTGACATTCACCTCGTAACAAAATTTTCGTCTTCACGGCTAAAATACATCTTTCCTGCACTGGTCTCATGTATCCACGTGTGCACGGGCGTGGAAGGCTGTCGTGGGTGTACGGGCGTGATCTTAAGTGTCTTCCTTTTTGAAAATAAGGATATATATTTTTCGTGGCGGGCTGGGACAGTAACCTACCCCGTAACATATTTTTTCTTTTTCACGGCTAAAATACATCTTTCCTGCACTAATCTCATGTATCCACGTATGCACGGGCGTGGAAGGCTGTCGTGGGAATTGAACTCGGGCTCTCTCGTTTGTGAGCCGAGTGTGCTAACCACTGCACACCGAAGCCCCTGCTGGGTTGGGAGGGGGCAGTTAGTTTGCATATGGACATTTTTGTGGTGTGTAGTGGGCTTGTGTAATAGTGGTTTAGGTCTGGTAATTCCTTGTATTTTACAGAAACCACTACATGCCGGAGATGACCCGACCCGCCCCGCCCCGCCCCACCTTCCTGGCCTGCCCGCCCCCTGGCATAAATTGGTAAGAAATGCCTGCTGTTAATGGATATTCCAGTCCATAGCTATGTGGGGTGTGTTGTTATAAATACCCTTGACTTGCATCCCTGTACTGTAAGATTCAAAACAATTCTAACCTAACCTTGGGAGTAGGAGTTAGGTAGCATATTAGCTTTGCATACCAATTTTGAGACACTGACTGTTCATTTCTGATAAATATATGATGCCTGCTATTATTTATAAGGTTATAGTTTCCAGAAACCCCTAAATGACCGACTCTTCATTGCCTGAGATGACCCGCCCTGCCCTGCGTCATGACCTCCCGGCATACATTGGTAAGAAATGCATACCACTGTTGATGGTTACACAAGCCCATAGCTGTGTGAGGGTGATTTTTCTCATTTTCTTGCTTAGAGGACCATTACGAAACATGATCCTCGCTGCTACCGCCAGGTCAATAAAAAAAGAAAACTAACCTAATCTAACCCCGTCTGAGAATTTACTCTGAAAATTTCTCGTATTCCATTTGTACCTTGATTCCTTGGTACTACTTATTTCTGCTTTGGTCAGTATATGATGCTCTTTATTATGGGGATGCTGCTATTTTACAGAAACCGTGCGCTGAATGGGTGACTTTTCAATGCTGGAGGTCCACTCCCTGACCCCCGCCTGCCCGCCTCGCATGTCACGACCTGCCCCTGCGTCAGTTGGTAAGTAATGCATAGTACTGTTAATGGTTATCCAGCACACAGCTAGGTGGGCATTATTGTTGTCATATATATTACCCATGAGCTGGTTCTGTTTAAAGCAAGAATTATTACCTCATAAAACCTAACGTGTGCCGCTGATGCAATACATTGTCCGAGGTGTGATCGGATCGCTAGGAAGTTTAGTGTTAATTAATTCTAACCTAACCTAATGAACAAGACCTAACATGACACCTGACTGACCTGTGTCTCTGCCAGAATACAATGGCTGTTATAAAATTTTTCGGTTTTTTTTTTTCAGAAGTTTTCAATATTCTGTAAGCTGTTAGTTAGTATTAATGAAATGCCAGAATTTTCTCTTCACAACACTCCCACACGACAAACCGCGTGTAACGAAACACACGAGAAATTAATCCAGACAAGGAAAGGTTTGCCGGCGCCGGGGATCGAACCCGCGACCAGCGTAACGGGAGAGCTACTCCTTTACCAGTCGGCCAAAGAGGTACCCCCCTGGCTAAGTGGGTTATGCGAGGCTCGCCCATCAGGCAAGTCGTGTCACTACATTAAGATACTAACATAATGTATTAAACCTCCTGTGAAACGTCGCTAATATGTATATTGTATACCCTTACCACCGTCAGGGTAAGTGTCAGGGAGGGATTTTTAAGTGTCTTCCACCAAATTGTCTGAGGTGGTGGGCACTTTTTTCCTTATATATATGATGAGTGTATTTACTCATGAGAATATTGTTTACATGAGTTAGTTTACTTTTTACAACTCTTAAGCTGAATTACAATTATTAGATTTAAAACCTCAATTCCACCAACAGTTATAAATACTGTTAATCTTATAGCTCAGTTCAAATTACAGCTACTCTTCCTCGCACTCGGTCTCCTCGCTTTGCGCGGTGCCAGCCGCACGAGCAGCCTCCCGCCCCGGGCCTCCACCACCTGTGGCTTCGCGACGGGCGGCCTCGTGAGCACAACACATGGCCCTCAGGGCGTCGACACTGCCGATTGAGTCACACGCCTGGTACACTTGTTGCCTCAGTGTCACGTCACGGAGGACTCCCATTAACTTTCTAAGCGACAAGTACTCCGACAAATCTGTGCTACGCTGTTGGCACTTAAAGGCACAGTCTGTCGCTTTCTGTGTGCACTTGGTTATGTACTCACTGACACACTCCTGCTCCTGCCTCGCTCCAAAGAACTCTGCCCACTGCACTGCCTGTGTATATGGCCAAAGGACAAGCTTGCCGATGGCGTCCAAGGCCGTGGGTGGAGTCAGGGTGCTCCACCGGTCCATAGTGAAGCGTGCGTCCAGGGTCCACTGCAGGGCAGGGACGCATTGGAGCCTGATGTGTTGCACTGCCTCCTGTGGCAGCCACCTGCACAGAAGCAGCCAGCACTCCATGGACCTCCTCCGTGACTTAAAGGCGGCTGGCGACATCTCCAGCTCGCACTTCTCTGGAGCGGAGGCTGGTGACGGCCGGGGAGGAGTGGTCAGTAGTAGGTCCAGACTTCCGTTCACTGTGCCATGTAAGATGTCTGGCTAAGGAAATGCAGGGCGTGTGTGCTCCCGTTTACTGAGTGAGTCAATAACTGACAGAGGTTCTCCTCGCGGGTGCGGGCGCAGGCAGAAAACATCTCGTACATCCAACAGGAACCC
Organism: Eriocheir sinensis; assembly: GCF_024679095.1. Classification (NCBI taxonomy): domain Eukaryota; kingdom Metazoa; phylum Arthropoda; class Malacostraca; order Decapoda; family Varunidae; genus Eriocheir; species Eriocheir sinensis. The sequence goes on along the minus strand of NW_026110349.1, from coordinate 66,568 downwards.
CCTTATATGGGCGGTTGCCTACGTCACTATACGTCGTTACTGCGTCATAACCATTGACTTTACACATAAGGCACTGAGGGTGCACTCTATGATGTGGTCACATCCTCATAAGTACATAAGAGTGAATATTCATGAGTAGTCTACATGGCTTGGGTTTACATGATTCTCGTCCTTTAGCATAGTGCTGTCGTTGGGTGAAGTGGGTGGTTTCCGGCAGAGCTATGTGGTGGCCTGAGACGCCCCTTTTTACTTCCTGTGTGTTTCCATAATGGTTTGTTCTTCACACTGTCGCCTCGCTGTGCTGTGTTCTTCAAATTGTTCTTGTTATTAGATGAATTCTACCGTTCATCATCGCTTTCTTCTTCTTTGTTTATTTGTGGTGCTCGTACTGGGTCAGGAGGTGTTACTGCATCTGTGTTGGTAGATGTAGTGCCCTGCGGGGCACCACAAGTGCCTGCCTGCCTTTCACAGCCTTCCTCTTCTTGTGTGTGTGTGTGTGTGTGTGTGTGTGTGTTGTGTTGACTCTTATTTTCTTTTATTTTTTCTTCCTAACTGTTTTCCTGTCAACAGAGTGTCCAGACGAAGGAAAGAAGAGAAAGGAAGGAAGTGAGTGGACAGCTTTTGGTGGCTTTTTCTTTGGTCAGGTCAGGTCAGGTCAGGGGCCGGGACATGCAGCTTTTTTTCCTTGTCGTCAGAAGAGTGTTCTGGCTACACCTGTCAGTGTTAGATTGGAATTATAAGAACCAGAAATTTGTAAGAAAAGTTTTTGAGGAAACAGTTTTGTTGTTTGGAAGAAGAATGTGATGGCTCTGTGAACCAGTCCTCCACCTCCTCCTCCTCCTCCTGAGGTGGCTTATAGCAGCACGTGTAGTGTGCCGGGCTGCACTGTGTTGTCAGTCTGGGCAGCAGCAGTGTTCTGGGCTCATCCACTCATTGTAATGTTGGTTTTTCAGAGCGGTGGCACTGCCCGACACTTCCTCAGAAGGCTCTCCTGCCCCTGACTGGCTGGTGTGACAGTCTGCTGCTTCTTGGTGAGTGTAAGATGTCCGGCTAAGGAAACGCAGGGCGTGTGTGCTCCCGTGTGGGAAGTGAGCTATTTCCAGCCAGCTGGCAAGCCTGTCGGCGTAGGCCATGTACATGTGTCCTTCGTGCTGGAACATGTCGGCCACCGTCTGCTGGAACGGGTACTCAGGGGGCGGCGTCATCGCCAGTGTTTCTGCGGGCTGCGATGGGGCGCGTTTCGCATTCTGTGCATGCGGAGCGGTGGTGCCGCAGGTCCCCCTCAATCCCCGGCCAGTATACACACTGCCTCGCCCTCCGCAGCATGGAACCGAGGCCCTGGTGGCTGGCGTGTAGGTTTGCTGCTACCTGCTGTCGGAGAGCTTCGGGGATGACGAGGCGCACGTACCCCTGGTCAAACATGTATGTCACTACGTCGTGCATCACTGCCAGCCTGTCCCTCGCCCCATAGAAGGGACGCAGGGATGCCACTTCTTGTGCTTTATGCTGGTGCCAGTCACCCGCCATGACCCTGGCGACTAACATCTGGTACGTCGGGTCGTCGGCGGCCTTCCGCTTGACCTCCTCTTCGTCCACCACGCGTCCCTCCCGATCGGTGCAGGCTGTGACTGCGGCGGCGACTGCCCCGATGATATCCTCGTCCGAGTCGAGGTCCGCTGTTGTCGGGGTGCCCTGAGAGCTGGGTAGCGGGACAGAAAGTCGGCGGCGGTGTTGCTCTTCCCAGGGAGGTATTTGATTTGGAATCGGAACTGTAGTGTTCGTTCCTTGAGCCTGAAGAGCCTGGGGTTGACAACGCTCGTCAGAGCTGTCTCCTAGGAGCTTCACAAGGGGGCGGTGGTCGGTCACGATGGTGAGGTTTGGGCATCCCAGCAGGAACAACCTCGCCTTTTGGAGTAACCACGCCACCGCCAGAGCCTCCCTTCCACAGCTGCGTATCCAGCCTCGGCGGTGGTGAGGTGCCGGCTGCCGCACAGGGCCAGGTGCCACCCGCCCTTACAGCAGTATGGGGCGGAGGCCGATGCACAACTGCAGTACTGCTGGAGGATGACGAATCCGATGCCCTCTCGGCTCCAGTCGGTGATGGCAGCGGCGGGGCGGGTTTTATCGTGTCGTCAGTCCGTCCTTGGCCAGCTGGCATATAGTGTCCTGGGCTTGGCGGAATTTCTACTGAAGCTGGTCGTCCCAGTACACGTGTCTTCCGGTTGGTTTCTTCAGTAACTCCCGGAAGGCGTTCATGATCGGCGCGGTGGCGAGGAAGGGGGCGAGCTGGTTTCGAAGCCATACCACGATCTGATGTCCGTGATGGTGGGCTTGCCCGGGATGTGGTAGCCCCTGACGTTGAAGGCTGAGTTGGGCGTACTTGCGTGTTGTTTAGTGTGTTCCTTTGTGAGTTATTAAGGTTATATATTTTCATGGCGGGCTTGGGGCAGATACTTAGCCCGTAACATAGTTTTCGTTTTCACGGCTAAAATAGATCTTTCCTGCACTAGTCTCATGTACCCACGTGTGCACGGGCGTGGAAGGCTAATGGGAGTAGGTGGAATTCGTAATTAGGTCATGTTCGATGTCGAATCATGGGTAAATGGGGTCAGTAAATTGCGTGGTGATAATTAAAGGGGGCAGGGGCTAACGGTAATGGAGGGGGGGCTAATGGGTGTAGGTGAAACTCGAAAATGGATCATGTGAGGTGTCAAATACTGGAATAATGGGGTCAGTAAATTGCGTGGTGATAATGAGAGGGGGCGGGGGTTAATGGTAATGGGGGGGGGGGGCTAATGGGTGTAGGTGAAACTCGAAAATGGATCATGTGAGGTGTCAAATACTGGGTTAATGGGGTCATTAAATTGCGTGGTGATAATGAGATGGGGCGAGGGTTAATGGTAATTGGGGTGTGGGGGCTAATGGGAGTAGGTGGATTTCGTAATTAGGTGATGTTCGGTGTCGAATAATGGGTAAATGGGGTCAATAAATTGCGTGGTGATAATTAAAGGGGGCAGGGGTTAATGGTAATTGGGGAAGGCTAATGGGAGTAGATGAAACTTGGAAATAGGTCATGTGAGGTGTCAAATACTGGGTAAATGGGGTCAGTAAATTGCGTGGTGATAATCAGAGGGCGGGTGAATGGTAATGGGGGTGCCATTGGGTGTAGGTGGAATTCGTAATTTGTTCATGTTCGGTGTCGAATAATGGGTAAATGGGGTCAGTAAATTGCGTGGTGATAATGAAAGGGGCGGGGTTAATGGTAATGGGGGGTCATTGGGAGTAGGTGGAATTCGTAATTTGGTCATGTTTGGTGTCGAATTATGGGTAAATGGGGTCAGTAAATTGCGTGGTGATAATTAAAGGAGGTGGGGGCTAATGGAGTACGTGAAACTCGAAAATGGGTCATGTGAGGTGTCAAATACTGGGTTAATGGGGTCAGTAAATTGCATGGTGATGATCAGAGGGCAGGGCTGATAGTAATGGAGGGCTAATGGGAGTAGGTGGAATTCGCAATTTGGTCATGTTCGGTGTCGAATAATGGGTAGATGGGGACAGTAAATTGCGTGGTGATAATTAAAGGGGGCGGGGGTTAATGGTAATGGGGGCTAATGGGGTATGTGGAATTCATAATTAGGTCATGTTCGGTGTCGAGTAATGGGTAAATGGGGTCAGTAAATTGCGTGGTGATAATTAAAGGGTGCGGGGATTTATGGTAATGGAGGGGGGCCCAATGGGTGCAAGTGAAACTCGAAAATAGGTCATGTTCGGTGTCGAATGATGGGTAAATGGGGTCAGTAAATTGCGTGGTGATAATTAAAAAAGGCGGGGGTTAATGGTAATGGGGGGGGGGCCATTGGGAGTAGGTGGAATTCGTAATTAGGTCATGTTCGGTGACGAATAAAGGGGTAAATAGGGTCAGTAAATTGCGTGCTGATAATTAAAAGGGCGGGGGTTAACGGTAATGGGGGGGGGCTAATGGGAGTAGGTGTAATTCGTAATTACCACGGCCTGATCATGTGCTAGACTCATGATATGTATTCACCAAGGCCTGATCATGTACTAGACTCGTGATATGGATTCACCATGGCCCGATCATGTGCTAGACTCGTGGTATGAGTTCACCATGGCCTGATCATGTGCTGGACTCGTGATGTGTTCACCACGGCCTGATCATGTGCTAGACTCGTGATATGGATTCACCATGACCCGATCATGTGCTAAACTCGTGGTATAAGTTCACCACGGCCAGATCATGTGCTGGACTCTTTTATTCTGTTGTATTCTGTTGTATTCTCTTTTATTCTGTTGTATTCTGTTGTATTCTCTTTTATTCTGTTGTATTCTGTTGTATTCTCTTTTATTCTGTTGTATTCTGTTGTATTCTCTTTTATTCTGTTGTATTCTGTTGTATTCTCTTTTATTCTGTTGTATTCTGTTGTATTCTCTTTTATTCTGTTGTATTCTGTTGTATTCTCTTTTATTCTGTTGTATTCTGTTGTATTCTCTTTTATTCTGTTGTATTCTCTTTTATTCTGTTGTATTCTGTTGTATTCTCTTTTATTCTGTTGTATTCTGTTGTATTCTCTTTTATTCTGTTGTATTCTGTTGTATTCTCTTTTATTCTGTTGTATTCTGTTGTATTCTCTTTTATTCTGTTGTATTCTGTTGTATTATCTTTTATTCTGTTGTATTCTCTTTTATTCTGTTGTATTCTCTTTTATTCTGTTGTATTCTGTTGTATTCTGTTGTATTCTCTTTTATTCTGTTGTATTCTCTTTTATTCTGTTGTATTCTATTTGTATTCACTTTTATTCTGTTGTATTCTGTTGTATTCTCTTTTATTCTGTTGTATTCTGTTGTATTCTCTTTTATTCTGTTGTATTCTGTTGTATTCTCTTTTATTCTGTTGTATTCTTTTGTATTCTGTTGTATTCTCTTTTATTCTGTTGTATTCTGTTGTATTCTCTTTTATTCTGTTGTATTCTGTTGTATTCTCTTTTATTCTGTTGTATTCTCTTTTATTCTGTTGTATTCTCTTTTATTCTGTTGTATTCTGTTGTATTCTCTTTTATTCTGTTGTATTCTGTTGTTTTCTCTTTTATTCTGTTGTATTCTGTTGTATTCTGTTGTATTCTCTTTTATTCTGTTGTATTCTGTTGGTATTCTCTTTTATTCTGTTGTATTCTCTTTTATTCTGTTGTATTCTGGTGTATTATTCTGTTGTATTCTGTTGTATTCTCTTTTATTCTGTTGTATTCTGTTGTATTCTCTTTTATTCTGTTGTATTCTGTTGTATTCTCTTTTATTCTGTTGTATTCTCTTTTATTCTGTTGTATTCTGTTGTATTCTGTTGTATTCTCTTTTATTCTGTTGTATTCTGTTGTATTCTCTTTTATTCTTTTGTATTCTGTTGTATTCTCTTTTATTCTGTTGTATTCTGTTGTATTCTCTTTTATTCTGTTGTATTCTATTTGTATTCTCTTTTATTCTGTTGTATTCTGTTGTATTCTCTTTTATTCTGTTGTATTCTGTTGTATTCTCTTTTATTCTGTTGTATTCTGTTGTATTCTCTTTTATTCTGTTGTATTCTCTTTTATTCTATTGTATTCTCTTTTATTCTGTTGTATTCTCTTTTATTCTGTTGTATTCTGTTGTATTCTCTTTTATTCTGTTGTATTCTGTTGTATTCTCTTTTATTCTGTTGTATTCTGTTGTATTCTCTTTTATTCTGTTGTATTCTGTTGTATTCTGTTGTATTCTCTTTTATTCTGTTGTATTCTTTTTTATTCTGTTGTATTCTGTTGTATTATCTTTTATTCTATTTGTATTCTGTTGTATTCTCTTTTATTCTATTGTATTCTGTTGTATTCTCTTTTATTCTGTTGTATTCTGTTGTATTCTCTTTTATTCTGTTGTATTCTGTTGTATTCTCTTTTATTCTGTTGTATTCTGTTGTATTATCTTTTATTCTGTTGTATTCTGTTGTATTATCTTTTATTCTGTTGTATTCTGTTGTATTATCTTTTATTCTGTTGTATTCTGTTGTATTATCTTTTATTCTGTTGTATTCTGTTGTATTATCTTTTATTCTGTTGTATTCTGTTGTATTCTCTTTTATTCTGTTGTATTCTATTGTATTCTCTTTTATTCTGTTGTATTCTCTTTTATTCTGTTGTATTCTGTTGTATTCTCTTTTATTCTGTTGTATTCTGTTGTATTATCTTTTATTCTGTTGTATTCTGTTGTATTATCTTTTATTCTGTTTTATTCTGTTGTATTCTCTTTTATTATGTTTTATTCTTTTGTATTCTGTTGTATTCTCTTTTATTCTGTTGTATTCTGTTGTATTCTCTTTTATTCTGTTGTATTCTGTTGTATTCTGTTGTATTCTCTTTTATTCTGTTGTATTCTGTTGTATTCTCTTTTATTCTGTTGTATTCTGTTGTATTCTCTTTTATTCTGTTGTATTCATTTGTATTCTCTTTTATTCTGTTGTATTCTGTTGTATTCTCTTTTATTCTGTTGTATTCTGTTGTATTCTCTTTTATTCTGTTGTATTCTGTTGTATTATCTTTTATTCTGTTGTATTCTGTTGTATTCTCTTTTATTCTGTTGTATTCTGTTGTATTCTCTTTTATTCTGTTGTATTCTCTTTTATTCTGTTGTATTCTATTTTATTCTGTTGTATTATCTTTTATTCTGTTGTATTCTGTTGTATTCTCTTTTATTCTGTTGTATTCTCTTTTAATCTTTTGTATTCTGTTGTATTCTCTTTTATTCTGTTGTATTCTGTTGTATTCTCTTTTATTCTGTTGTATTCTCTTTTATTCTGTTGTATTCTCTTTTATTCTGTTGTATTCTCTTTTATTCTGTTGTATTCTGTTGTATTCTCTTTTATTCTGTTGTATTCTCTTTTATTCTGTTGTATTCTGTTGTATTCTCTTTTATTCTGTTGTATTCTGTTGTATTCTCTTTTATTCTGTTGTATTCTCTTTTATTCTGTTGTATTCTGTTGTATTCTCTTTTATTCTGTTGTATTCTGTTGTATTCTCTTTTATTCTGTTGTATTCTGTTGTATTCTCTTTTATTCTGTTGTATTCTGTTGTATTCTCTTTTATTCTTTTGTATTCTGTTGTATTATCTTTTATTCTGTTGTATTCTGTTGTATTATCTTTTATTCTGTTGTATTCTGTTGTATTCTCTTTTATTCTGTTGTATTCTGTTGTATTCTGTTGTATTATCTTTTATTCTGTTGTATTCTGTTGTATTATCTTTTATTCTGTTGTATTCTGTTGTATTCTCTTTTTTTCTGTTGTATTCTGTTGTATTCTCTTTTATTCTGTTGTATTCTGTTGTATTCTCTTTTATTCTGTTGTATTCTGTTGTATTCTGTTGTATTCTCTTTTATTCTGTTATATTCTGTTGTATTATCTTTTTTTCTGTTGTATTCTCTTTTATTCTGTTGTATTCTGTTGTATTATCTTTTATTCTGTTGTATTCTCTTTTATTCTGTTGTATTCTGTTGTATTCTCTTTGTTTTTCTGTTGTTTCTTATGTTTTCTGTTGTTTTCTTTTCTTTTGCTTTCTGTTGTTTTTCTGTTGTTTTCTTTTGTTTTATATTTGTTTTTTCTGTTGTTTTCTGTTTTTTGGTTTTCTTTTGTTTTGAGTTGTTTTTCTTTTGCTTTCTGTTGTTTTCTGTTGTTTTCCTTTATTTTCTGTTGTTTTTCTGTTGTTTTCTAATCTTTTCTGTTGTTTTTCTGTTGTTTTCCGTTATTTTCTGTTGTTTTTCTGTTGTTTTCGTTATTTTTCTGTTGTTTTCTGTTGTTTTCTAATGTTTTCTGTTGTTTTCTGTTGTTTTCTGTTCTTTTCTTTTGTTTTTCTGTTTTTTCCTGTTGTGTTTCTTTTGTTTCCTGTTGTTTTTCTGTTGTTTCCTGTTGTTTCTTGTTGTTTTTCTGTTGTTTTACCTTTGTTTTCTGTTGTTTTTTCTGTTGTGTTACTGTTGTTTCCTGTTGTTTTCTGTTCTATTCTGTTGTATTTTAATGTATTCTGTTCTATTCCGTTGTTTTCTGTTGTTTCCTGTTGTTTCTTGTTGTTTTTCTGTTGTTTCCCATTTTTTCTGTTGTTTTCTGTTGTTTCCTGCTGTTTTCTGTTTTATTCTGTTGTATTCTGTTGTATTTTAATGTATTATGTTCTATTCCATTGTTTTTTGTTGTATTCTGTTGTATTTTAATGTATTATGTTCTATTCCGTTGTTTTTTGTTTGTATTCTGTTGTATTTTAATGTATTATATTCTATTCCGTTGTTTTTGTTGTATTCTGTTGTATTTTAATGTATTCTGTTGTCTATTCTGTTGTATTCAGTGGTGTATCAGAATTGGTGTACGTTTAGAAATAAGGGACGTTTATGCATTTTTTCATTGACTTGGAAAAACACAAACGTTTGTAATTATGGACGAACGGCTTCGAGTTGCCTCGTGCAATATCAGGTAATGTGGCCTAAATACTGACCACTGGGGGCGTGGACTATTACAACATAATTTAGAGGTGTGCCGGCAGGTGTGTGAGGTGCCAGGTCAGGTGTGCCAGCGTTAGTTACCCCGTTAGGGCGATTCTAACACCCGCGTCATCAGGGGCCGCCGGACCTGAGCCCAGCCCGTACAGACAGTTTTTCTTACGTTGTGTCACTAATTATCGTTTGCAGAGTCGCCACAACGCCCCACGCATTCACTGTCGATGGGGAAAGGCTTTCCTACACTGGCGTTAGCGTAGATGATGTAATATTGCAGAAAACAAGCTCAAATGTTCTCGGCAGGCGGGCAGGGCGGGGCGGGGCAGTTTGACATTCACCTCGTAACAAAATTTTCGTCTTCACGGCTAAAATACATCTTTCCTGCACTGGTCTCATATATCCACGTTTGCACGGGCGTGGAAGGCTGACGTGGGTGTACTTGAGTGATCTTAAGTGTCTTCCTTTTGAGAAAATAAGGATGTATATTTTTCGTGGCGGGCTGGGACAGTAACCTACCCCGTAACATATTTTTTCTTTTTCACGGCTAAAATACATCTTTCCTGCACTAATCTCATGTATCCACGTATGCACGGGCGTGGAAGGCTGTCGTGGGAATTGAACTCGGGCTCTCTCGTTTGTGAGCCGAGTGTGCTAACCACTGCACCACAGAAGCCCCTGCTGGGTTGGGAGGGGGGCAGTTGGTTTGCATATGTGGACATTTTTGTGGTGTGTAGTGGGCTTGTGTAATAGTGGTTTAGGTCTGGTAATTCCTTGTATTTTACAGAAACCACTACATGCCGGAGATGACCCGACCCGCCCGCCCCCCCACCTTCCTGGCCTGCCCGCCCCTGGCATAAATTGGTAAGAAATGCCTGCTGTTAATGGATATTCAGTCCATAGCTATGTGGGGTGTGTTGTTATAAATACCCTTGACTTGCATCCCTGTACTGTAAGATTCAAAACAATTCTAACCTAACCTTGGGAGTAGGAGTTAGGTAGCATATTAGCTTTGCATACCAATTTTGAGACACTGACTGTTCATTTCTGATAAATATATGATGCCTGCTATTATTTATAAGGTTATAGTTTCCAGAAACCCCTAAATGACCGACTCTTCCATGCCTGAGATGACCCGCCCTGCCCTGCGTCATGACCTCCCGGCATACATTGGTAAGAAATGCATACCACTGTTGATGGTTACACAAGCCCATAGCTGTGTGAGGGGTGATTTTTTCTCATTTTCTTGCTTAGAGGACCATTACGAAACATGATCCCTCGCTGCTACCGCCAGGTCAATAAAAGAAAACTAACCTAATCTAACCCCGTCTGAGAATTTACTCTGAAAATTTCTCGTATTCCATTTGTACCTTGATTCCTTGGTACTACTTATTTCTGCTTTGGTCAGTATATGATGCTCTTTATTATGGGGATGCTGCTATTTTACAGAAACCGTGCGCTGAATGGGTGACTTTTCAATGCTGGAGGTCCACTCCCTGACCCCGCCCTGCCCCGCCTCGCATGTCACGACCTGCCCCTGCGTCAGTTGGTAAGTAATGCATAGTACTGTTAATGGTTATCCAGCACACAGCTAGGTGGGCATTATTGTTGTCATATATATTACCCATGAGCTGGTTCTGTTTAAAGCAAAATTATTACCTCATAAAACCTAACGTGTGCCGCTGATGCAATACATTGTCCGAGGTGTGATCGGATCGCTAGGAAGTTTAGTGTTATTTAATTCTAACCTAACCTAATGAACAAGACCTAACATGACACCTGACTGACCTGTGTCTCTGCCAGAATACAATGGCTGTTATAAAACTTTTCGGGTTTTTTTCAGAAGTTTTCAATATTCTGTAAGCTGTTAGTTAGTATTAATGAAATGCCAGAATTGTCTCTTCACAACACTCCCACGACAAACCGCGTGTAACGAAACACGAAATTAATCCAGACAAGGAAAGGTTTGCCGGCGCCGGGGATCGAACCCGCGACCAGCGTAACGGAGCTACTCCTTTACCAGTCGGCCAAGAGGTACCCCCCTGGCTAAGTGGGTTATGCGAGGCTCGCCCATCAGGCAAGTCGTGTCACTACATTAAGATACTAACATAATGTATTAAACCTCCTGTGAAACGTCGCTAATATGTATATTGTATACCCTTACCACCGTCAGGGTAAGTGTCAGGGAGGGATTTTAAGTGTCTTCCACCAAATTGTCTGAGGTGGTGGGCACTTTTTCCTATATATATGATGAGTGTATTTACTCATGAGAATATTGTTTACATGAGTTAGTTTACTTTTTCAACTCTTAAGCTGAATTACAATTATTAGATTTAAAACCTCAATTCCACCAACAGTTATAAATACTGTTAATCTTATAGCTCAGTTCAAATTACAGCTACTCTTCCTCGCACTCGGTCTCCTCACTTTGCGCGGTGCCAGCCCTGCAGGCAACCTCCGCCCGGGCCTCCACCACCTGTGGTGTCGCGACAGGCGGCCTCGTGAGCACAACACATGGCCCTCAGGGCGTCGACACTGCCGATTGAGTCACACGCCTGGTACACTTGTTGCCTCAGTGTCACGTCAGCAGCAGTATGGGGCGGAGGCCGATGCACAACTGCAGTACTGCTGGAGGATGACGAATCCGATGCCCTCTCGGCTCCAGTCGGTGATGGCAGCGGTGGGGCGGGTTTTATCGTAATACGTCAGACCGTCCTTGGCCAGCTGGCATATAGTGTCCTGGGCTTGGCGGAATTTCTACTGAAGCTGGTCGTCCCAGTACACGTGTCTTCCGGTTGGTTTCTTCAGTAACTCCCGGAAGGCGTTCATGATCGGCGCGGTGGCGAGGAAGGGGGCGAGCTGGTTTATGAAGCCATACCACGATCTGATGTCCGTGATGGATGGCTTGCCCGGCATGTGGAAGCCCCTGACGTGGGCGTACGGGCGTGATCTTAAGTGTCTTCCTTTGTGAGAAAATAAGGATATATATTTTTCATGGCGGGCTTGGGGCAGATACTTAGCCCGTAACATAGTTTTCGTTTTCACGGCTAAAATAGATCTTTCCTGCACTAGTCTCATGTACCCACGTGTGCACGGGCGTGGAAGGCTAATGGGAGTAGGTGGAATTCGTAATTAGGTCATGTTCGATGTCGAAGAATGGGTAAATGGGGTCAGTAAATTGCGTGGTGATAATTAAAGGGGGCGGGGGGTAAAGGTAATGGAGGGGGCTAATGGGTGTAGGTGAAACTCGAAAATGGATCATGTGAGGTGTCAAATACTGGAATAATGGGGTCAGTAAATTGCGTGGTGATAATTAAAGGGGGCGGGGGTTAATGGTAATTGGGGGGGGGGGGCTAATGTGAGTAGGTGAAACTCGAAAATAGGTCATGTGAGGTGTCAAATACTGGGTAAATGGGGTCAGTAAATTGCGTGGTGATAATCAGAGGGGGCGGGGGTGAATGGTAATGGGGGGGGGGGGGGTGCCATTGGGTGTAGATGGAATTCGTAATTTGGTCATGTTCGGTGTCGAATAATGGGTAAATGGGGTCAGTAAATTGCGTGGTGATAATTAAAGGGGGCGGGGGTTAATGGTAATGGGGGGGGGCTCATTGGGAGTAGGTGGAATTCGTAATTTGGTCATGTTCGGTGTCGAATAATGGGTAAATGGGGTCAGTAAATTGCGTGGTGATAATTAAAGTGGGTTGGGGCTAATGTCAATTGAGGGGGCTAATGGGTAGGTGAAACTCGAAAATGGGTCATGTGAGGTGTCAAATACTGGGTTAATGGGGTCAGTAAATTGCATGGTGATAATCAGAGGGGGCAGGGGTTGATAGTAATGGAGGGGGCTAATGGGAGTAGGTGGAATTCGCAATTTGGTCATGTTCGGTGTCGAATAATGGGTAGATGGGGACAGTAAATTGCGTGGTGATAATTAAAGGGGCGGGGTTAATGGTAATGGGGGCTAATGGGGTATGTGGAATTCATAATTACGTCATGTTCGGTGTCGAGTAATGGGTAAATGGGGTCAGTAAATTGCGTGGTGATAATTAAAGGGTGCGGGGATTTATGGTAATGGAGGGGGGCCCAATGGGTGCAAGTGAAACTCGAAAATAGGTCATGTTCGGTGTCGAATGATGGGTAAATGGGGTCAGTAAATTGCGTGGTGATAATTAAAAAAGGCGGGGGTTAATGGTAATGGGGGGGGGGCCATTGGGAGTAGGTGGAAATCGTAATTAGGTCATGTTCGGTGGCGAATAAGGGGTAAATAGGGTCAGTAAATTGCGTGCTGATAATTAAAAGGGGCGGGGGTTAACGGTAATGGGGGGGGGCTAATGGGAGTAGGTGTAATTCGTAATTACCACGGCCTGATCATGTGCTAGACTCATGATATGTATTCACCAAGGCCTGATCATGTACTAGACTCGTGATATGGATTCACCATGGCCCGATCATGTGCTAGACTCGTGGTATGAGTTCACCATGGCCTGATCATGTGCTGGACTCTTTTATTCTGTTGTATTCTGTTGTATTCTCTTTTATTCTGTTGTATTCTGTTGTATTCTCTTTTATTCTGTTGTATTCTCTTTTATTCTGTTGTATTCTGTTGTATTCTCTTTTATTCTGTTGTATTCTGTTGTATTCTCTTTTATTCTGTTGTATTCTGTTGTATTCTCTTTTATTCTGTTGTATTCTGTTGTATTCTTTTCAAATCTCTTTTATTCTGTTGTATTCTGTTTTATACTTTTGTATTCTCTTTTATTCTGTTGTATTCTGTTGTATTCTCTTTTATTATGTTGTATTCTGTTGTATTCTGTTGTATTCTCTGTTATTCTTTTGTATTCTGTTGTAATCTATATTATTATTTTGTATTCTCTTTTATTCTGTTGTATTCTGTTGTATTCTCTTTTATTCTGTTGTATTCTCTTTTATTCTGTTGTATTCTCTTGTATTCTGTTGTATTCTCTTTTATTCTGTTGTATTCTGTTGTATTATCTTTTATTCTGTTGTATTCTCTTTTATTCTGTTGTATTCTGTTGTATTCTCTTTTATTCTGTTGTATTCTGTTGTATTCTCTTTTATTCTGTTGTATTCTGTTGTATTCTCTTTTATTCTGTTGTATTCTGTTGTATTATCTTTTATTCTGTTGTATTCTCTTTTATTCTGTTGTATTCTGTTGTATTCTCTTTTATTCTGTTGTATTCTGTTGTATTCTCTTTTATTCTGTTGTATTCTATTTTATTCTATTTGTATTCTGTTGTATTCTCTTTTATTCTGTTGTATTCTGTTGTATTCTGTTGGTATTCTCTTTTATTCTGTTGTATTCTGTTGTATTCTCTTTTATTCTGTTGTATTCTCTTTTATTCTTTTGTATTCTGTTGTATTCTCTTTTATTCTGTTGTATTCTCTTTTATTCTGTTGTATTCTCTTTTATTCTGTTGTATTCTGTTGTATTCTCTTTTATTCTGTTGTATTCTGTTGTATTCTCTTTTATTCTGTTGTATTCTGTTGTATTCTCTTTTATTCTATTTTATTCTGTTTTATTCTATTTGTTGTATTCTCTTTTATTCTGTTGTATTCTCTTTTATTCTGTTGTATTCTGTTGTATTCTCTTTTATTCTGTTGTATTCTCTTTTATTCTATTTGTATTCTGTTGTATTCTCTTTTATTCTGTTGTATTCTGTTGTATTCTCTTTTATTCTGTTGTATTCTGTTGTATTCTCTTTTATTCTGTTGTATTCTGTTGTATTCTGTTGTATTCTCTTTTATTCTGTTGTATTCTGTTGTATTCTCTTTTATTCTGTTGTATTCTCTTTTATTCTGTTGTATTCTGTTGTATTCTCTTTTATTCTGTTGTATTCTGTTGTATTCTCTTTTATTCTATTTGTATTCTGTTGTATTCTCTTTTATTCTGTTGTATTCTGTTGTATTCTCTTTTATTCTATTTGTATTCTGTTGTATTCTCTTTTATTCTGTTGTATTCTTTTATTCTGTTGTATTCTCTTTTATTCTGTTGTATTCTGTTGTATTCTCTTTTATTCTGTTGTATTCTGTTGTATTCTCTTTTATTCTGTTGTATTCTCTTTTATTCTGTTGTATTCTGTTGTATTCTCTTTTATTCTGTTGTATTCTGTTGTATTCTCTTTTATTCTGTTGTATTCTGTTGTATTCTCTTTTATTCTGTTGTATTCTGTTGTATTCTCTTTTATTCTGTTGTATTCTCTTTTATTCTGTTGTATTCTGTTGTATTTTCTTTTATTCTTTTGTATTCTGTTGTATTCTATTTTTTTCTTTTGTATTCTCTTTTATTCTGTTGTATTCTGTTGTATTCTCTTTTATTCTGTTGTATTCTCTTTTATTCTGTTGTATTCTGTTGTATTCTCTTTTATTCTGTTGTATTCTGTTGTATTCTCTTTTATTCTGTTGTATTCTGTTGTATTCTCTTTTATTCTGTTGTATTCTGTTGTATTCTCTTTTATTTTATTTTTTGTATTTTGTTGTATTCTCTTTTATTCTGTTGTATTATCTTTTATTCTGTTTTATTCTATTTGTATTCTGTTGTATTCTCTTGTATTCTCTTTTATTCTGTTGTATTCTGTTGTATTCTGTTGTATTCTCTTTTATTCTGTTGTATTCTGTTGTATTCTCTTTTATTCTGTTGTATTCTCTTTTATTCTGTTGTATTCTGTTGTATTCTCTTTTATTCTGTTGTATTCTGTTGTATTCTCTTTTATTCTGTTGTATTCTCTTTTATTCTGTTGTATTCTGTTGTATTCTCTTTTATTCTGTTGTATTCTGTTGTATTCTCTTTTATTCTGTTGTATTCTCTTTTATTCTGTTGTATTCTATTTGTATTCTCTTTTATTCTGTTGTATTCTGTTGTATTCTCTTTTATTCTTTTGTATTCTGTGGTATTCTCTATTATTCTGTTGTATTCTGTTGTATTCTCTTTTATTCTATTTGTATTCTGTTGTATTCTCTTTTATTCTGTTGTATTCTGTTGTATTCTCTTTTATTCTGTTGTATTCTCTTTTATTCTGTTGTATTCTGTTGTATTCTCTTTTATTCTGTTGTATTCTGTTGTATTCTCTTTTATTCTGTTGTATTCTGTTGTATTCTCTTTTATTCTGTTGTATTCTCTCTTTTATTCTATTTGTATTCTGTTGTATTCTCTTTTATTCTGTTGTATTCTGTTGTATTCTCTTTTATTCTGTTGTATTCTGTTGTATTCTCTTTTATTCTGTTGTATTCTCTTTTATTCTGTTGTATTCTGTTGTATTCTCTTTTATTCTGTTGTATTCTGTTGTATTCTCTTTTATTCTGTTGTATTCTCTTTTATTCTGTTGTATTCTCTTTTATTCTGTTGTATTCTGTTGTATTCTGTTGTATTCTCTTTTATTCTGTTGTATTCTCTTTTATTCTGTTGTATTCTCTTTTATTCTGTTGTATTCTCTTTTATTCTGTTGTATTCTGTTGTATTCTCTTTTATTCTGTTGTATTCTGTTGTATTCTCTTTTATTCTGTTGTATTCTGTTGTATTCTATTTGTATTCTGTTGTATTCTCTTTTATTCTGTTGTATTCTGTTGTATTCTCTTTTATTCTGTTGTATTCTGTTGTATTCTCTTTTATTCTGTTGTATTCTGTTGTATTCTGTTGTATTCTCTTTTATTCTGTTGTATTCTCTTTTATTCTGTTGTATTCTGTTGTATTCTCTTTTATTCTTTTGTATTCTGTTGTATTCTCTTTTATTCTGTTGTATTCTCTTTTATTCTGTTGTATTCTCTTTTATTCTGTTGTATTCTGTTGTATTCTCTTTTATTCTGTTGTATTATGTTGTATTCTCTTTTTTTATTTTGTATTCTGTTGTATTCTCTTTTATTCTGTTGTATTCTGTTGTATTCTCTTTTATTCTATTTGTATTCTGTTGTATTCTCTTTTATTCTGTTGTATTCTGTTGTATTCTCTTTTATTCTGTTCTATTCTGTTGTATTCTCTTTTATTAACTTGTATTCTATTTGTATTCTCTTTTATTCTGTTGTATTCTGTTGTATTCTCTTTTATTCTGTTGTATTCTGTTGTATTCTCTTTTATTCTGTTGTATTCTGTTGTATTCTCTTTTATTCTGTTGTATTCTGTTGTATTCTCTTTTATTCTATTTGTATTCTCTTTTATTCTATTTGTATTCTGTTGTATTCTGTTGTATTCTCTTTTATTCTGTTGTATTCTATTTGTTTTCTCTTTTATTCTGTTGTATTCTGTTGTATTCTCTTTTATTCTGTTGTATTCTGTTGTATTCTCTTTTATTCTGTTGTATTCTGTTGTATTCTCTTTTATTCTGTTGTATTCTGTTGTATTCTCTTTTATTCTGTTGTATTCTCTTTTATTCTGTTGTATTCTGTTGTATTCTCTTTTATTCTGTTGTATTCTGTTGTATTCTCTTTTATTCTGTTGTATTCTGTTGTATTCTCTTTTATTCTGTTGTATTCTGTTGTATTCTCTTTTATTCTGTTGTATTCTCTTTTATTCTGTTGTATTCTGTTGTATTATCTTTTATTCTGTTGTATTCTCTTTTATTCTGTTGTATTCTCTTTTATTCTGTTGTATTCTGTTGTATTCTCTTTTATTCTGTTGTATTCTGTTGTATTCTCTTTTATTCTGTTGTATTCTGTTGTATTCTCTTTTATTCTGTTGTATTCTCTTTTATTCTGTTGTATTCTCTTTTATTCTGTTGTATTCTCTTTTATTCTGTTGTATTCTCTTTTATTCTGTTGTATTCTGTTGTATTCTCTTTTATTCTGTTGTATTCTGTTGTATTCTCTTTTATTCTGTTGTATTCTGTTGTATTCTCTTTTATTCTGTTGTATTCTGTTGTATTCTCTTTTATTCTGTTGTATTCTGTTGTATTCTCTTTTATTCTGTTGTATTCTGTTGTATTCTCTTTTATTCTGTTGTATTCTCTTTTATTCTGTTGTATTCTGTTGTATTCTCTTTTATTCTGTTGTATTCTGTTGTATTCTCTTTTATTCTGTTGTATTCTGTTGTATTCTCTTTTATTCTGTTGTATTCTGTTGTATTCTCTTTTATTCTGTTGTATTCTGTTGTATTCTCTTTTATTCTGTTGTATTCTGTTGTATTCTCTTTTATTCTGTTGTATTCTCTTTTATTCTGTTGTATTCTGTTGTATTCTCTTTTATTCTGTTGTATTCTCTTTTTTTCATTTGTATTCTGTTGTATTCTCTTTTATTCTGTTGTATTCTGTTGTATTCTGTTGTATTCTCTTTTATTCTGTTGTATTCTGTTGTATTCTCTTTTATTCTGTTGTATTCTGTTGTATTCTGTTTTATTCTCTTTTATTCTGTTGTATTCTGTTGTATTCTCTTTTATTCTGTTGTATTCTCTTTTTTTCATTTGTATTCTGTTGTATTCTCTTTTATTCTGTTGTATTCTGTTGTATTCTCTTTTATTCTGTTGTATTCTGTTGTATTCTGTTGTATTCTCTTTTATTCTGTTGTATTCTCTTTTATTCTGTTGTATTCTGTTGTATTCTCTTTTATTCTGTTGTATTCTGTTGTATTCTCTTTTATTCTGTTGTATTCTGTTGTATTCTCTTTTATTCTGTTGTATTCTCTTTTATTCTGTTGTATTCTGTTGTATTCTCTTTTATTCTGTTGTATTCTGTTGTATTCTCTTTTATTCTGTTGTATTCTGTTGTATTCTCTTTTATTATGTTTTATTCTGTTGTATTCTCTTTTATTCTGTTGTATTCTGTTGTATTCTCTTTTATTCTGTTGTATTCTGTTGTATTCTCTTTTATTCTTTTGTATTCTGTTGTATTATCTTTTATTCTGTTGTATTCTGTTGTATTCTCTTTTATTCTGTTGTATTCTGTTGTATTATCTTTTATTCTGTTGTATTCTGTTGTATTCTCTTTTATTCTGTTGTATTCTGTTGTATTCTCTTTTATTCTGTTGTATTCTCTTTTATTCTGTTGTATTCTGTTGTATTCTCTTTTATTCTGTTGTATTCTGTTGTATTCTCTTTTATTCTGTTGTATTCTCTTTTATTCTGTTGTATTCTGTTGTATTCTCTTTTATTCTGTTGTATTCTCTTTTATTCTGTTGTATTCTGTTGTATTCTCTTTTATTCTGTTGTATTCTGTTGTATTCTCTTTTATTCTGTTGTATTCTCTTTTATTCTGTTGTATTCTGTTGTATTCTCTTTTATTCTGTTGTATTCTGTTGTATTCTCTTTTATTCTGTTGTATTCTCTTTTATTCTGTTGTATTCTCTTTTATTCTGTTGTATTCTGTTGTATTCTCTTTTATTCTGTTGTATTCTCTTTTATTCTGTTGTATTCTGTTGTATTCTCTTTTATTCTGTTGTATTCTCTTTTATTCTGTTGTATTATCTTTTATTCTGTTGTATTCTCTTTTATTCTGTTGTATTCTGTTGTATTCTCTTTTATTCTGTTGTATTCTGTTGTATTCTCTTTTATTCTGTTGTATTCTGTTGTATTATCTTTTATTCTTTTGTATTCTGTTGTATTCTCTTTTATTCTGTTGTATTCTGTTGTATTCTCTTTTATTCTGTTGTATTCTGTTGTATTCTCTTTTATTCTGTTGTATTCTCTTTTATTCTGTTGTATTCTGTTGTATTCTCTTTTATTCTGTTGTATTCTCTTTTATTCTGTTGTATTCTCTTTTATTCTGTTGTATTCTGTTGTATTCTCTTTTATTCTGTTGTATTCTCTTTTATTCTGTTGTATTCTGTTGTATTCTCTTTTATTCTGTTGTATTCTGTTGTATTCTCTTTTATTCTGTTGTATTCTGTTGTATTCTGTTGTATTCTCTTTTATTCTGTTGTATTCTGTTGTATTCTGTTGTATTCTCTTTTATTCTGTTGTATTCTGTTGTATTATCTTTTATTCTGTTGTATTCTCTTTTATTCTGTTGTATTCTCTTTTATTCTGTTGTATTCTGTTGTATTCTCTTTTATTCTGTTGTATTCTGTTGTATTATCTTTTATTCTGTTGTATTCTGTTGTATTATCTTTTATTCTGTTGTATTCTGTTGTATTCTCTTTTATTCTGTTGTATTCTGTTGTATTCTCTTTTATTCTGTTGTATTCTCTTTTATTCTGTTGTATTCTGTTGTATTCTGTTGTATTCTCTTTTATTCTGTTGTATTCTGTTGTATTATCTTTTATTCTGTTGTATTCTCTTTTATTCTGTTGTATTCTGTTGTATTCTCTTTTATTCTGTTGTATTCTCTTTTATTCTGTTGTATTCTGTTGTATTCTGTTTTATTCTGTTGTATTCTCTTTTATTCTGTTGTATTCTCTTTTATTCTGTTGTATTCTGTTGTATTCTCTTTTATTCTGTTGTATTCTCTTATTTTTTCTGTTTTGTTTTCTGTTTTTTAATGTTGTTTACTGATGTTTTTCTGTTGTTTTCTTTTGTTTTCTGTTGTTTTCCTGTTGTTTTCTGTTATTTTTCTATTGTTTTCTGTTGTGTTACTGTTTTCTGTTGTTTTTTGTTTTTCTGTTGTTTTACGTTGTTTTCCTGTAGTTTCCTGTTTATTGTTTTCTGTTGGTTTCTGTTGTTTTTCTGTTGTTTTCCGTTATTTTTCTGTTGTTTTCCGTTATTTTTCTGTTGTTTTTCTGTTGTTTTCTAATGTTTTCTGTTGTTTTTCTGTTGTTTTCTGTTCTTTTCTTTTGTTTTTCTGTTGTTTCCTGTTGTTTTTCTTTTGTTTCCTGTTGTTTTTCTGTTGTTTCCTGTTGTTTCTTGTTGTTTTTCTGTTGTTTCCCGTTGTTTTCTGTTGTTTTTTCTGTTGTTCTCTGTTGTTTCCTGTTGTTTTCTGTTCTATTCTGTTGTATTCTGTTGTATTTTAATGTATTCTGTTCTATTCCGTTGTTTTTCTGTTGTTTCCTGTTGTTTCTTGTTGTTTTTCTGTTGTTTCCCGTTTTTTCTGTTGTTTTCTGTTGTTTCCTGCTGTTTTCTGTTCTATTCTGTTGTATTCTGTTGTATTTTAATGTATTATGTTCTATTCCGTTGTTTTTTGTTGTATTCTGTTGTATTCTGTTGTATTTTAATGTATTATGTTCTATTCCGTTGTTTTTGTTGTATTCTATTTGTATTCTGTTGTATTTTAATGTATTATGTTCTATTCCGTTGTTTTTTGTTGTATTCTGTTGTATTTTAATGTATTCTGTTGTCTATTCTGTTGTATTCCAGTGGTGTATCAGAATTGGTGTACGTTTAGAAATAAGGGACGTTTATGCATTTTTTTCATTGACTTGGAAAAAACACAAACGTTTGCTTAATTATGGACGAACGGCTTCGAGTTGCCTCGTGCAATATCAGGTAATGTGGCCTAAATACTGACCACTGGGGGGCGTGGACTATTACAACATAATTTAGAGGTGTGCCGGCAGGTGTGTGAGGTGCCAGGTCAGGTGTGCCAGCGTTAGTTACCCCGTTAGGAGCGATTCTAACACCCGCGTCATCTCGGGCCGCCGGACCTGAGCCCAGCCCCACAGACAGTTTTTCTTACGTTGTGTCACTAATTGTCGTTTGCAAGAGTCGCCACAACGCCCCACGCATTCACTGTCGATGGGGAAGGCTTTCCCTACACTGGCGTTAGCGTAGATGATGTAATATTGCAGAAAACAAGCTCAAATGTTCTCGGCGGGCGGAGCGGGGCGGGGCGGGGCAGTTTGACATTCACCTCGTAACAAAATTTTCGTCTTCACGGCTAAAATACATCTTTCCTGCACTGGTCTCATATATCCACGTGTGCACGGGCGTGGAAGGCTGACGTGGGTGTACGGGCGTGATCTTAAGTGTCTTCCTTTTTGAGAAAATAAGGATATATATTTTTCGTGGCGGGCTGGGACAGTAACCTACCCCGTAACATATTTTTTTCTTTTTCACGGCTAAAATACATCTTTCCTGCACTAATCTCATGTATCCACGTATGCACGGGCGTGGAAGGCTGTCGTGGGAATTGAACTCGGGCTCTCTCGTTTGTGAGCCGAGTGTGCTAACCACTGCACCACGAAGCCCCCTGCTGGGTTGGGAGGGGGCAGTTAGTTTGCATATGTGGACATTTTTTGTGGTGTGTAGTGGGCTTGTGTAATAGTGGTTTAGGTCTGGTAATTCCTTGTATTTTACAGAAACCACTACATGCCGGAGATGACCCGACCCGCCCCGCCCCGCCCCACCTTCCTGGCCTGCCCGCCCCCTGGCATAAATTGGTAAGAAATGCCTGCTGTTAATGGATATTCCAGTCCATAGCTATGTGGGGTGTGTTGTTATAAATACCCTTGACTTGCATCCCTGTACTGTAAGATTCAAAACAATTCTAACCTAACCTTGGGAGTAGGAGTTAGGTAGCATATTAGCTTTGCATACCAATTTTGAGACACTGACTGTTCATTTCTGATAAATATATGATGCCTGCTATTATTTATAAGGTTATAGTTTCCAGAAACCCCTAAATGACCGACTCTTCCATGCCTGAGATGACCCGCCCTGCCCTGCGTCATGACCTCCCGGCATACATTGGTAAGAAATGCATACCACTGTTGATGGTTACACAAGCCCATAGCTGTGTGAGGGTGATTTTTCTCATTTTTCTTGCTTAGAGGGACCATTACGAAACATGATCCCTCGCTGCTACCGCCGGGTCAATAAAAAAAAAAAACTAACCTAATCTAACCCCGTCTGAGAATTTACTCTGAAAATTTCTCGTATTCCATTTGTACCTTGATTCCTTGGTACTACTTATTTCTGCTTTGGTCAGTATATGATGCTCTTTATTATGGGGATGCTGCTATTTTACAGAAACCGTGCGCTGAATGGGTGACTTTTCAATGCTGGAGGTCCACTCCCTGACCCCCCGCCCTGCCCCGCCTCGCATGTCACGACCTGCCCCTGCGTCAGTTGGTAAGTAATGCATAGTACTGTTAATGGTTATCCAGCACACAGCTAGGTGGGCATTATTGTTGTCATATATATTACCCATGAGCTGGTTCTGTTTAAAGCAAGAATTATTACCTCATAAAACCTAACGTGTGCCGCTGATGCAATACATTGTCCGAGGTGTGATCGGATCGCTAGGAAGTTTAGTGTTATTTAATTCTAACCTAACCTAATGAACAAGACCTAACATGACACCTGACTGACCTGTGTCTCTGCCAGAATACAATGGCTGTTATAAAACTTTTCGGTTTTTTTTTTCAGAAGTTTTCAATATTCTGTAAGCTGTTAGTTAGTATTAATGAAATGCCAGAATTTTCTCTTCACAACACTCCCACACGACAAACCGCGTGTAACGAAACACACGAGAAATTAATCCAGACAAGGAAAGGTTTGCCGGCGCCGGGGATCGAACCCGCGACCAGCGTAACGGGAGAGCTACTCCTTTACCAGTCGGCCAAAGAGGTACCCCCCTGGCTAAGTGGGTTATGCGAGGCTCGCCCATCAGGCAAGTCGTGTCACTACATTAAGATACTAACATAATGTATTAAACCTCCTGTGAAACGTCGCTAATATGTATATTGTATACCCTTACCACCGTCAGGGTAAGTGTCAGGGAGGGATTTTTAAGTGTCTTCCACCAAATTGTCTGAGGTGGTGGGCACTTTTTTCCTTATATATATGATGAGTGTATTTACTCATGAGAATATTGTTTACATGAGTTAGTTTACTTTTTACAACTCTTAAGCTGAATTACAATTATTAGATTTAAAACCTCAATTCCACCAACAGTTATAAATACTGTTAATCTTATAGCTCAGTTCAAATTACAGCTACTCTTCCTCGCACTCGGTCTCCTCACTTTGCGCGGTGCCAGCCGCACGAGCAGCCTCCCGCCCCGGGCCTCCACCACCTGTGGTGTCGCGACGGGCGGCCTCGTGAGCACAACACATGGCCCTCAGGGCGTCGACACTGCCGATTGAGTCACACGCCTGGTACACTTGTTGCCTCAGTGTCACGTCAGCAGCAGTATGGGGCGGAGGCCGATGCACAACTGCAGTACTGCTGGAGGATGACGAATCCGATGCCCTCTCGGCTCCAGTCGGTGATGGCAGCGGTGGGGCGGGTTTTATCGTAATACGTCAGACCGTCCTTGGCCAGCTGGCATATAGTGTCCTGGGCTTGGCGGAATTTCTACTGAAGCTGGTCGTCCCAGTACACGTGTCTTCCGGTTGGTTTCTTCAGTAACTCCCGGAAGGCGTTCATGATCGGCGCGGTGGCGAGGAAGGGGGCGAGCTGGTTTATGAAGCCATACCACGATCTGATGTCCGTGATGGATGGCTTGCCCGGCATGTGGAAGGCTGACGTGGGCGTACGGGCGTGATCTTAAGTGTCTTCCTTTGTGAGAAAATAAGGATATATATTTTTCATGGCGGGCTTGGGCAGATACTTAGCCCGTAACATAGTTTTCGTTTTCACGGCTAAAATAGATCTTTCCTGCACTAGTCTCATGTACCCACGTGTGCACGGGCGTGGAAGGCTAATGGGAGTAGGTGGAATTCGTAATTAGGTCATGTTCGATGTCGAAGAATGGGTAAATGGGGTCAGTAAATTGCGTGGTGATAATTAAAGGGGGCGGAGGCTAACGGTAATGGAGGGGGCTAATGGGTGTAGGTGAAACACGAAAATGGATCATGTTAGGAGTCAAATACTGTAATAATGCGGTCATTAAATTGCTTGGTGATAATTAAAGGGGCGGGGTTAATGGTAATTGGGGGGCTAATGAGTAGGTGAAACTCGAAAATAGGTCATGTGAGGTGTCAAATACTGGGTAAATGGGGTCAGTAAATTGCATGGTGATAATCAGAGGGCGGGGTGAATGGTAATGGGGGTGCCATTGGGTGTAGATGGAATTCGTAATTTGGTCATGTTCGGTGTCGAATAATGGGTAAATGGGGTCAGTAAATTGCGTGGTGATAATTAAAGGGGGCGGGGGTTAATGGTAATGGGGGGGGGGCTCATTGGGAGTAGGTGGAATTCGTAATTTGGTCATGTTCGGTGTCGAATAATGGGTAAATGGGGTCAGTAAATTGCGTGGTGATAATTAAAGGGGGTGGGGGCTAATGTTAATGGAGGGGGGCTAATGGAGTACGTGAAACTCGAAAATGGGTCATGTGAGGTGTCAAATACTGGGTTAATGGGGTCAGTAAATTGCATGGTGATAATCAGAGGGGGCAGGGGTTGATAGTAATGGAGGGGGCTAATGGGAGTAGGTGGAATTCGCAATTTGGTCATGTTCGGTGTCGAATAATGGGTAGATGGGGACAGTAAATTGCGTGGTGATAATTAAAGGGGGCGGGGGTTAATGGTAATATGGGGGCTAATGGGAGTATGTGGAATTCATAATTACGTCATGTTCGGTGTCGAGTAATGGGTAAATGGGGTCAGTAAATTGCGTGGTGATAATTAAAGGGTGCGGGGATTTATGGTAATGGAGGGGGGCCCAATGGGTGCAAGTGAAACTCGAAAATAGGTCATGTTCGGTGTCGAATGATGGGTAAATGGGGTCAGTAAATTGCGTGGTGATAATTAAAAAGGCGGGGTTAATGGTAATGGGGGGCCATTGGGAGTAGGTGGAAATCGTAATTAGGTCATGTTCGGTGGCGAATAAGGGTAAATAGGGTCAGTAAATTGCGTGCTGATAATTAAAAGGGCGGGGTTAACGGTAATGGGGGCTAATGGGAGTAGGTGTAATTCGTAATTACCACGGCCTGATCATGTGCTAGACTCATGATATGTATTCACCAAGGCCTGATCATGTACTAGACTCGTGATATGGATTCACCATGGCCCGATCATGTGCTAGACTCGTGGTATGAGTTCACCATGGCCTGATCATGTGCTGGACTCTTTTATTCTGTTGTATTCTGTTGTATTCTCTTTTATTCTGTTGTATTCTGTTGTATTCTCTTTTATTCTGTTGTATTCTCTTTTATTCTGTTGTATTCTGTTGTATTCTCTTTTATTCTGTTGTATTCTGTTGTATTCTCTTTTATTCTGTTGTATTCTGTTGTATTATCTTTTATTCTGTTGTATTCTGTTGTATTATCTTTTATTCTGTTTTATTATGTTGTATTCTGTTGTATTCTCTTTTATTCTGTTGTATTCTCTTTTATTCTGTTGTATTCTGTTGTATTCTCTTTTATTCTGTTGTATTCTTTTTTATTCTGTTGTATTCTGTTGTATTCTCTTTTCTGTTGTATTCTGTTGTATTCTCTTTTATTCTGTTGTATTCTGTTGTATTCTGTTGTATTCTCTTTTATTCTGTTGTATTCTGTTGTATTCTCTTTCATTCTGTTGTATTCTGTTGTATTCTCTTTTATTCTTTTATTCTGTTGTATTCTGTTGTATTCTGTTGTATTCTGTTGTATTCTCTTTTATTCTGTTGTATTCTGTTGTATTATCTTTTATTCTGTTGTATTCTGTTGTATTCTCTTTTTTTCTGTTGTATTCTGTTGTATTCTCTTTTATTCTGTTGTATTCTGTTGTATTCTCTTTTATTCTGTTGTATTCTGTCGTATTCTGTTGTATTCTGTTGTATTCTCTTTTATTCTGTTGTATTCTGTTGTATTCTCTTTTATTCTGTTGTATTCTGTTGTATTCTCTTTTATTCTGTTGTATTCTGTTGTATTCTGTTGTATTCTCTTTTATTCTGTTGTATTCTGTTGTATTCTCTTTTATTCTGTTGTATTCTGTTGTATTCTCTTTTATTCTGTTGTATTCTGTTGTATTCTCTTTTATTCTGTTGTATTCTGTTGTATTCTGTTGTATTCTCTTTTATTCTGTTGTATTCTCTTTTATTCTGTTGTATTCTGTTGTATTCTCTTTTATTCTGTTGTATTCTGTTGTATTCTCTTTTATTCTGTTGTATTCTGTTGTATTCTCTTTTATTCTGTTGTATTCTCTTTTATTCTGTTGTATTCTGTTGTATTCTGTTGTATTCTCTTTTATTCTGTTGTATTCTGTTGTATTCTCTTTTATTCTGTTGTATTCTGTTCTCTTTATTCTGTTGTATTCTGTTGTATTATCTTTTATTCTGTTGTATTCTGTTGTATTCTCTTTTATTCTGTTGTATTCTGTTGTATTCTGTTGTATTCTGTTGTATTCTCTTTTATTCTGTTGTATTCTCTTATTCTGTTGTATTCTGTTGTATTCTCTTTTATTCTGTTGTATTCTGTTGTATTGTCTTTACTTCTGTTGGATTCTGTTTATTCTGTTGTATTCTCTTTTATTCTGTTGTATTCTCTTTTTATTCTGTTGTATTCTGTTGTATTCTTTATTCTGTATTCTGTTGTATTCTCTTTTATTCTGTTGTATTCTGTTGTATTCTGTTGTATTCTCTTTTATTCTGTTGTATTCTGTTGTATTCTCTTTTTTTCTGTTGTATTCTGTTGTATTCTGTTGTATTCTCTTTTATTCTGTTGTATTCTGTTGTATTCTCTTTTATTCTGTTGTATTCTGTTGTATTCTCTTTTATTCTGTTGTATTCTGTTGTATTCTCTTTTATTCTGTTGTATTCTGTTGTATTCTCTTTTATTCTGTTGTATTCTGTTGTATTCTCTTTTATTCTGTTGTATTCTGTTGTATTCTCTTTTATTCTGTTGTATTCTGTTGTATTCTCTTTTATTCTGTTGTATTCTGTTGTATTCTCTTTTATTCTGTTGTATTCTGTTGTATTCTCTTTTATTCTGTTGTATTCTGTTGTATTCTCTTTTATTCTGTTGTATTCTGTTGTATTCTCTTTTATTCTGTTGTATTCTGTTGTATTCTCTTTTATTCTGTTGTATTCTCTTTTATTCTGTTGTATTCTGTTGTATTCTCTTTTATTCTGTTGTATTCTCTTTTTTTCTGTTGTATTCTCTTTTATTCTGTTGTATTCTGTTGTATTCTCTTTTATTCTGTTGTATTCTGTTGTATTCTCTTTTATTCTGTTGTATTCTGTTGTATTCTCTTTTATTCTGTTGTATTCTGTTGTATTCTCTTTTCTGTTGTATTCTGTTGTATTCTCTTTTATTCTGTTGTATTCTGTTGTATTCTGTTGTATTCTTTTTATTCTGTTGTATTCTCTTTTATTCTGTTGTATTCTGTTGTATTCTCTTTATTCTGTTGTATTCTGTTGTATTCTCTTTTATTCTGTTGTATTCTGTTGTATTCTCTTTTATTCTGTTGTATTCTCTTTTATTCTGTTGTATTCTGTTGTATTCTGTTGTATTCTCTTTTATTCTGTTGTATTCTGTTGTATTCTCTTTTATTCTGTTGTATTCTGTTGTATTCTCTTTTATTCTGTTGTATTCTGTTGTATTCTCTTTTATTCTGTTGTATTCTGTTGTATTCTGTTGTATTCTGTTGTATTCTCTTTTATTCTGTTGTATTCTGTTGTATTCTCTTTTATTCTGTTGTATTCTGTTGTATTCTCTTTTATTCTGTTGTATTCTGTTGTATTCTCTTTTATTCTGTTGTATTATCTTTTATTCTGTTGTATTCTCTTTTATTCTGTTGTATTCTGTTGTATTCTCTTTTATTCTGTTGTATTCTGTTGTTTTCTCTTTTATTCTGTTGTATTCTCTTTTATTCTGTTGTATTCTGTTGTATTCTGTTTTATTATCTTTTATTCTGTTGTATTCTCTTTTATTCTGTTGTATTCTGTTGTATTCTCTTTTATTCTGTTGTATTCTGTTGTATTCTCTTTTATTCTGTTGTATTCTCTTTTATTCTGTTGTATTCTGTTGTATTCTCTTTTATTCTGTTGTATTCTGTTGTATTCTGTTGTATTCTCTTTTATTCTGTTGTATTCTGTTGTATTCTCTTTTATTCTGTTGTATTCTGTTGTATTCTCTTTTATTCTGTTGTATTCTCTTTATTCTGTTGTATTCTGTTGTATTCTCTTTTATTCGGTTGTATTCTCTTTTATTCTGTTGTATTCTGTTGTATTCTCTTTTATTCTGTTGTATTCTGTTGTATTCTTTTATTCTGTTGTATTCTGTTGTATTCTCTTTATTCTGTTGTATTCTGTTGTATTCTTTTATTCTGTTGTATTCTGTTTTATTCTCTTTTATTCTGTTGTATTCTGTTGTATTATCTTTTATTCTGTTGTATTCTGTTGTATTCTCTTTATTCTGTTGTATTCTGTTGTATTATTCTGTTGTATTCTGTTGTATTCTCTTTTATTCTGTTGTATTCTGTTGTATTCTTTATTCTGTATTCTGTTGTATTCTTTTATTCTGTTGTATTCTGTTGTATTCTGTTGTATTATCTTTTAATCTGTTGTATTCTGTTGTATTCTCTTTATTCTGTTGTATTCTGTTGTATTATGTTTATTCTGTTGTATTCTGTTGTATTCTCTTTTATTCTGTTGTATTCTGTTGTATTCTCTTTTATTCTGTTGTATTCTCTTTTATTCTGTTGTATTCTCTTTTATTCTGTTGTATTCTGTTGTATTCTCTTTTATTCTGTTGTATTCTGTTGTATTCTCTTTTATTCTGTTGTATTCTGTTGTATTCTCTTTTATTCTGTTGTATTCTGTTGTATTCTGTTGTATTCTCTTTTATTCTGTTGTATTCTGTTGTATTCTCTTATTATGTTGTATTCTGTTGTATTCTCTTTTATTCTGTTGTATTCTGTTGTATTATCTTTTATTCTGTTGTATTCTGTTGTATTATCTTTTATTCTGTTGTATTCTGTTGTATTCTCTTTTATTCTGTTGTATTCTGTTGTATTATCTTTTATTCTGTTGTATTCTGTTGTATTATCTTTTATTCTGTTGTATTCTGTTGTATTCTCTTTTATTCTGTTGTATTCTGTTGTATTCTCTTTTATTCTGTTGTATTCTCTTTTATTCTGTTGTATTCTGTTGTATTCTCTTTTATTCTGTTGTATTCTGTTGTATTATCTTTTTTTCTGTTGTATTCTCTTTTATTCTGTTGTATTCTGTTGTATTATCTTTTATTCTGTTGTATTCTCTTTTATTCTGTTGTATTCTGTTGTATTCTCTTTGTTTTTCTGTTGTTTTCTTATGTTTTCTGTTGTTTTTCTTTTGCTTTCTGTTGTTTTTCTGTTGTTTTCTTTTGTTTTATGTTGTTTTTCTGTTATTTTCTGTTGTTTTTCTGTTGTTTTCTTTTGTTTTGTGTTGTTTTTCTTTTGCTTTCTGTTGTTTTTCTGTTGTTTTCCGTTATTTTTCTGTTGTTTTTCTGTTGTTTTCTAATCTTTTCTGTTGTTTTTCTGTTGTTTTCCGTTATTTTTCTGTTGTTTTTCTGTTGTTTTCCGTTATTTTTCTGTTGTTTTTCTGTTGTTTTCTAATGTTTTCTGTTGTTTTTCTGTTGTTTTCTGTTCTTTTCTTTTGTTTTTCTGTTGTTTCCTGTTGTTTTTCTTTTGTTTCCTGTTGTTTTTCTGTTGTTTCCTGTTGTTTCTTGTTGTTTTTCTGTTGTTTCCCGTTGTTTTCTGTTGTTTTTTCTGTTGTTCTCTGTTGTTTCCTGTTGTTTTCTGTTCTATTCTGTTGTATTCTGTTGTATTTTAATGTATTCTGTTCTATTCCGTTGTTTTTCTGTTGTTTCTTGTTGTTTTTCTGTTGTTTCCCGTTTTTTCTGTTGTTTTCTGTTGTTTCCTGCTGTTTTCTGTTCTATTCTGTTGTATTCTGTTGTATTTTAATGTATTATGTTCTATTCCGTTGTTTTTTGTTGTATTCTGTTGTATTCTGTTGTATTTTAATGTATTATGTTCTATTCCGTTGTTTTTTGTTGTATTCTGTTGTATTTTAATGTATTATGTTCTATTCCGTTGTTTTTTGTTGTATTCTGTTGTATTTTAATGTATTCTGTTGTCTATTCTGTTGTATTCCAGTGGTGTATCAGAATTGGTGTACGTTTAGAAATAAGGAACGTTTATGCATTTTTTCATTGACTTGGAAAAAACACAAACGTTTGCTTAATTATGGACGAACGGCTTCGAGTTGCCTCGTGCAATATCAGGTAATGTGGCCTAAATACTGACCACTGGGGGGCGTGGACTATTACAACATAATTTAGAGGTGTGCCGGCAGGTGTGTGAGGTGCCAGGTCAGGTGTGCCAGCGTTAGTTACCCCGTTAGGAGCGATTCTAACACCCGCGTCATCGGGGCCCGCCGGACCTGAGCCCAGCCCCGTACAGACAGTTTTTCTTACGCTGTGTCACTAATTATCGTTTGCAAGAGTCGCCACAACGCCCCACGCATTCACTGGAGATGGGGAAAGGCGTTCCAACACTGCCGTTAGCGTAGATGATGTAATATTGCAGAAAACAAGCTCAAATGTTCTCGGCGGGCGGAGCGGGGCGGGGCAGTTTGACATTCACCTCGTAACAAAATTTTCGTCTTCACGGCTAAAATACATCTTTCCTGCACTGGTCTCATATATCCACGTGTGCACGGGCGTGGAAGGCTGACGTGGGTGTACGGGCGTGATCTTAAGTGTCTTCCTTTTTGAGAAAATAAGGATATATATTTTTCGTGGCGGGCTGGGACAGTAACCTACCCCGTAACATATTTTTTCTTTTTCACGGCTAAAATACATCTTTCCTGCACTAATCTCATGTATCCACGTATGCACGGGCGTGGAAGGCTGTCGTGGGAATTGAACTCGGGCTCTCTCGTTTGTGAGCCGAGTGTGCTAACCACTGCACCACGAAGCCCCTGCTGGGTTGGGAGGGGGCGGTTAGTTTGCATATATGTACATTTTTTGTGGTGTGTAGTGGGCTTGTGTAATAGTGGTTTAGGTCTGGTAATTCCTTGTATTTTACAGAAACCACTACATGCCGGAGATGACCTGACCTGCCCCTGCCCTGCCCCACCTTCCTGGCCTGCCCGCCCCCTGGCATAAATTGGTAAGAAATGCCTGCTGTTAATGGATATTCCAGTCCATAGCTATGTGGGGTGTGTTGTTATAAATACCCTTGACTTGCATCCCTGTACTGTAAGATTCAAAACAATTCTAACCTAACCTTGGGAGTAGGAGTTAGGTAGCATATTAGCTTTGCATACCAATTTTGAGACACTGACTGTTCATTTCTGATAAATATATGATGCCTGCTATTATTTATAAGGTTATAGTTTCCAGAAACCCCTAAATGACCGACTCTTCCATGCCTGAGATGACCCGCCCTGCCCTGCGTCATGACCTCCGGCATACATTGGTAAGAAATGCATACCACTGTTGATGGTTACACAAGCCCATAGCTGTGTGAGGGGTGATTTTTTCTCATTTTTCTTGCTTAGAGGGACCATTACGAAACATGATCCCTCGCTGCTACCGCCGGGTCAATAAAAAAAGAAAACTAACCTAATCTAACCCCGTCTGAGAATTTACTCTGAAAATTTCTCGTATTCCATTTGTACCTTGATTCCTTGGTACTACTTATTTCTGCTTTGGTCAGTATATGATGCTCTTTATTATGGGGATGCTGCTATTTTACAGAAACCGTGCGCTGAATGGGTGACTTTTCAATGCTGGAGGTCCACTCCCTGACCCCCCGCCCTGCCCCGCCTCGCATGTCACGACCTGCCCCTGCGTCAGTTGGTAAGTAATGCATAGTACTGTTAATGGTTATCCAGCACACAGCTAGGTGGGCATTATTGTTGTCATATATATTACCCATGAGCTGGTTCTGTTTAAAGCAAGAATTATTACCTCATAAAACCTAACGTGCCGCTGATGCAATACATTGTCCGAGGTGTGATCGGATCGCTAGGAAGTTTAGTGTTAATTAATTCTAACCTAACCTAATGAACAAGACCTAACATGACACCTGACTGACCTGTGTCTCTGCCAGAATACAATGGCTGTTATAAAATTTTTCGGTTTTTTTTTTTCAGAAGTTTTCAATATTCTGTAAGCTGTTAGTTAGTATTAATGAAATGCCAGAATTTTCTTCACAACACTCCCACGACAAACCGCGTGTAACGAAACACACGAGAAATTAATCCAGACAAGGAAAGGTTTGCCGGCGCCGGGATCGAACCCGCGACCAGCGTAACGGGAGAGCTACCTTTACCAGTCGGCCAAAGAGGTACCCCCCTGGCTAAGTGGGTTATGCGAGGCTCGCCCATCAGGCAAGTCGTGTCACTACATTAAGATACTAACATAATGTATTAAACCTCCTGTGAAACGTCGCTAATATGTATATTGTATACCCTTACCACCGTCAGGGTAAGTGTCAGGGAGGGATTTTTAAGTGTCTTCCACCAAATTGTCTGAGGTGGTGGGCACTTTTTTCCTTATATATATGATGAGTGTATTTACTCATGAGAATATTGTTTACATGAGTTAGTTTACTTTTTACAACTCTTAAGCTGAATTACAATTATTAGATTTAAAACCTCAATTCCACCAACAGTTATAAATACTGTTAATCTTATAGCTCAGTTCAAATTACAGCTACTCTTCCTCGCACTCGGTCTCCTCACTTTGCGCGGTGCCAGCCGCACGAGCAGCCTCCCGCCCCGGGCCTCCACCACCTGTGGTGTCGCGACGGGCGGCCTCGTGAGCACAACACATGGCCCTCAGGGCGTCGACACTGCCGATTGAGTCACACGCCTGGTACACTTGTTGCCTCAGTGTCACGTCAGCAGCAGTATGGGGCGGAGGCCGATGCACAACTGCAGTACTGCTGGAGGATGACGAATCCGATGCCCTCTCGGCTCCAGTCGGTGATGGCAGCGGTGGGGCGGGTTTTATCGTAATACGTCAGACCGTCCTTGGCCAGCTGGCATATAGTGTCCTGGGCTTGGCGGAATTTCTACTGAAGCTGGTCGTCCCAGTACACGTGTCTTCCGGTTGGTTTCTTCAGTAACTCCCGGAAGGCGTTCATGATCGGCGGTGGCGAGGAAGGGGGCGAGCTGGTTTATGAAGCCATACCACGATCTGATGTCCGTGATGGATGGCTTGCCCGGCATGTGGAAGCCCCTGACGTGGGCGTACGGGCGTGATCTTAAGTGTCTTCCTTTGTGAGAAAATAAGGATATATATTTTTCATGGCGGGCTTGGGGCAGATACTTAGCCCGTAACATAGTTTTCGTTTTCACGGCTAAAATAGATCTTTCCTGCACTAGTCTCATGTACCCACGTGTGCACGGGCGTGGAAGGCTAATGGGAGTAGGTGGAATTCGTAATTAGGTCATGTTCGATGTCGAAGAATGGGTAAATGGGGTCAGTAAATTGCGTGGTGATAATTAAAGGGGGCGGGGGCTAACGGTAATGGAGGGGGGGCTAATGGGTGTAGGTGAAACTCGAAAATGGATCATGTGAGGTGTCAAATACTGGAATAATGGGGTCAGTAAATTGCGTGGTGATAATTAAAGGGGCGGGGTTAATGGTAATTGGGGGGCTAATGTGAGTAGGTGAAACTCGAAAATAGGTCATGTGAGGTGTCAAATACTGGGTAAATGGGGTCAGTAAATTGCGTGGTGATAATCAGACGGGGCGGGGGTGAATGGTAATGGGGGTGCCATTGGGTGTAGATGGAATTCGTAATTTGGTCATGTTCGGTGTCGAATAATGGGTAAATGGGGTCAGTAAATTGCGTGGTGACAATTAAAGGGGCGGGGTTAATGGTAATGGGGGCTCATTGGGAGTAGGTGGAATTCGTAATTTGGTCATGTTCGGTGTCGAATAATGGGTAAATGGGGTCAGTAAATTGCGTGGTGATAATTAAAGGGGTGGGGCTAATGTTAATGGAGGGGCTAATGGAGTACGTGAAACTCTAAAATGGGTCATGTGAGGTGTCAAATACTGGGTTAATGGGGTCAGTAAATTGCATGGTGATAATCAGAGGGGGCAGGGTTGATAGTAATGGAGGGGGCTAATGGGAGTAGGTGGAATTCGCAATTTGGTCATGTTCGGTGTCGAATAATGGGTAGATGGGGACAGTAAATTGCGTGGTGATAATTAAAGGGGGCGGGGGTTAATGGTAATGGGGGGGCTAATGGGAGTATGTGGAATTCATAATTACGTCATGTTCGGTGTCGAGTAATGGGTAAATGGGGTCAGTAAATTGCGTGGTGATAAATAAAGGGTGGGGATTTATGGTAATGGAGGGGGCCCAATGGGTGCAAGTGAAACTCGAAAATAGGTCATGTTCGGTGTCGAATGATGGGTAAATGGGGTCAGTAAATTGCGTGGTGATAATTAAAAAGGCGGGGTTAATGGTAATGGGGGGCCATTGGGAGTAGGTGGAAATCGTAATTAGGTCATGTTCGGTGGCGAATAAGGGTAAATAGGGTCAGTAAATTGCGTGCTGATAATTAAAAGGGGCGGGGGTTAACGGTAATGGGGGGGGGGCTAATGGGAGTAGGTGTAATTCGTAATTACCACGGCCTGATCATGTGCTGGACTCATGATATGTATTCACTTTTATTCTGTTGTATTCTGTTGTATTCTCTTTTATTCTGTTGTATTCGCTTTTATTCTGTTGTATTCTGTTGTATTCTCTTTTATTCTGTTGTATTCTGTTGTATTCTCTTTTATTCTGTTGTATTCTGTTGTATTCTCTTTTTTTCTGTTTTATTCTGTTGTATTCTTTTTATTCTGTTGTATTCTGTTGTATTCTCTTTTTATTCTGTTGTATTCTGTTGTATTCTCTTTTATTCTGTTGTATTCTGTTGTATTCTCTTTTATTCTGTTGTATTCTGTTGTATTCTGTTGTATTCTCTTTTATTCTGTTGTATTCTGTTGTATTATCTTTTATTCTGTTGTATTCTCTTTTATTCTGTTGTATTCTCTTTTATTCTGTTGTATTCTGTTGTATTATCTTTTATTCTGTTGTATTCTGTTGTATTCTCTTTTATTCTGTTGTATTCTGTTGTATTCTCTTTTATTCTGTTGTATTCTGTTGTATTCTCTTTTATTCTGTTGTATTCTGTTGTATTCTCTTTTATTCTGTTGTATTCTCTTGTATTCTGTTGTATTCTCTTTTATTCTGTTGTATTCTGTTGTATTATCTTTTATTCTGTTGTATTCTCTTTTATTCTGTTGTATTCTGTTGTATTCTCTTTTATTCTGTTGTATTCTCTTTTATTCTGTTGTATTCTGTTGTATTCTCTTTTATTCTGTTGTATTCTGTTGTATTCTCTTTTATTCTGTTGTATTCTGTTGTATTCTGTTGTATTCTCTTTTATTCTGTTGTATTCTGTTGTATTCTCTTTTATTCTGTTGTATTCTGTTGTATTCTCTTTTATTCTGTTGTATTCTGTTGTATTCTCTTTTATTCTGTTGTATTCTCTTTTATTCTGTTGTATTCTGTTGTATTCTCTTTAATCTGTTGTATTCTGTTGTATACTATTTTATTCTGTTGTTTTCTTTTGTATTCTGTTGTATTCTCTTTTATTCTGTTGTATTCTGTTGTATTCTCTTTTATTCTGTTGTATTCTGTTGTATTCTCTTTTATTCTGTTGTATTCTGTTGTATTCTCTTTTATTCTGTTGTATTCTGTTGTATTATCTTTTATTCTGTTGTATTCTCTTTATTCTGTTGTATTCTGTTGT
This sequence comes from Eriocheir sinensis, assembly GCF_024679095.1. Classification (NCBI taxonomy): domain Eukaryota; kingdom Metazoa; phylum Arthropoda; class Malacostraca; order Decapoda; family Varunidae; genus Eriocheir; species Eriocheir sinensis. Next base: position 30,517 of record NW_026110349.1, on the reverse strand, counting down.
ATTCTCTTTTATTCTGTTGTATTCTGTTGTATTCTCTTTTATTCTGTTGTATTCTGTTGTATTCTCTTTTATTCTGTTGTATTCTGTTGTATTCTCTTTTATTCTGTTGTATTCTGTTGTATTATCTTTTATTCTGTTGTATTCTGTTGTATTCTCTTTTATTCTGTTGTATTCTGTTGTATTATCTTTTATTCTGTTGTATTCTCTTTTATTCTGTTGTATTCTCTTTTATTCTGTTGTATTCTGTTGTATTCTCTTTTATTCTGTTGTATTCTCTTTTATTCTGTTGTATTCTGTTGTATTCTCTTTTATTCTGTTGTATTCTGTTGTATTCTCTTTTATTCTGTTGTATTCTGTTGTATTCTTTTATTCTGTTGTATTCTGTTGTATTCTCTTTTATTCTGTTGTATTCTGTTGTATTCTCTTTTATTCTGTTGTATTCTGTTGTATTCTCTTTTATTCTGTTGTATTCTCTTTTATTCTGTTGTATTCTGTTGTATTCTCTTTTATTCTGTTGTATTCTGTTGTATTCTCTTTTATTCTGTTGTATTCTGTTGTATTCTCTTTTATTCTGTTGTATTCTCTTTTATTCTGTTGTATTCTGTTGTATTCTCTTTTATTCTGTTGTATTCTGTTGTATTCTCTTTTATTCTGTTGTATTCTCTTTTATTCTGTTGTATTCTGTTGTATTCTCTTTTATTCTGTTGTATTCTCTTTTATTCTGTTGTATTCTGTTGTATTCTCTTTATTCTGTTGTATTCTGTTGTATTCTCTTTTATTCTGTTGTATTCTGTTGTATTCTCTTTTATTCTGTTGTATTCTGTTGTATTCTCTTTTATTCTGTTGTATTCTGTTGTATTCTCTTTTATTCTGTTGTATTCTGTTGTATTCTCTTTTATTCTGTTGTATTCTCTTTTATTCTGTTGTATTCTCTTTTATTCTGTTGTATTCTCTTTTATTCTGTTGTATTCTGTTGTATTCTCTTTTATTCTGTTGTATTCTGTTGTATTATCTTTTATTCTGTTGTATTCTGTTGTATTCTGTTGTATTATCTTTTATTCTGTTGTATTCTCTTTTATTCTGTTGTATTCTGTTGTATTCTCTTTTATTCTGTTGTATTCTGTTGTATTCTCTTTTATTCTGTTGTATTCTGTTGTATTCTCTTTTATTCTGTTGTATTCTGTTGTATTATCTTTTATTCTGTTGTATTCTGTTGTATTCTCTTTTATTCTGTTGTATTCTGTTGTATTCTCTTTTATTCTGTTGTATTCTCTTTTATTCTGTTGTATTCTGTTGTATTCTCTTTTATTCTGTTGTATTCTCTTTTATTCTGTTGTATTCTGTTGTATTCTCTTTTATTCTGTTGTATTCTGTTGTATTCTCTTTTATTCTGTTGTATTCTCTTTTATTCTGTTGTATTCTCTTTTATTCTGTTGTATTCTGTTGTATTCTCTTTTATTCTGTTGTATTCTGTTGTATTCTGTTGTATTCTGTTGTATTATCTTTTATTCTGTTGTATTCTGTTGTATTCTGTTGTATTCTCTTTTATTCTGTTGTATTCTGTTGTATTATCTTTTATTCTGTTGTATTCTGTTGTATTATCTTTTATTCTGTTGTATTCTGTTGTATTCTCTTTTATTCTGTTGTATTCTGTTGTATTCTGTTGTATTATCTTTTATTCTGTTGTATTCTGTTGTATTATCTTTTATTCTGTTGTATTCTGTTGTATTCTCTTTTATTCTGTTGTATTCTGTTGTATTCTCTTTTATTCTGTTGTATTCTCTTTTATTCTGTTGTATTCTGTTGTATTCTGTTGTGTTCTCTTCTATTCTGTTGTATTCTGTTGTATTATCTTTTTTTCTGTTGTATTCTCTTTTATTCTGTTGTATTCTGTTGTATTATCTTTTATTCTGTTGTATTCTCTTTTATTCTGTTGTATTCTGTTGTATTCTCTTTGTTTTTCTGTTGTTTTCTTATGTTTTCTGTTGTTTTTCTTTTGCTTTCTGTTGTTTTTCTGTTGTTTTCTTTTGTTTTATGTTGTTTTTCTGTTGTTTTCGGTTGTTTTCTTTTGTTTTGTGTTGTTTTTCTTTTGCTTTCTGTTGTTTTTCTGTTGTTTTCCGTTATTTTTCTGTTGTTTTTCTGTTGTTTTCTAATCTTTTCTGTTGTTTTTCTGTTGTTTTCCGTTATTTTTCTGTTGTTTTTCTGTTGTTTTCCGTTATTTTTCTGTTGTTTTCTAATGTTTTCTGTTGTTTTTCTGTTGTTTTCTGTTCTTTTCTTTTGTTTTTCTGTTGTTTCCTGTTGTTTTTCTTTTGTTTCCTGTTGTTTTTCTGTTGTTTCCTGTTGTTTCTTGTTGTTTTTCTGTTGTTTCCCGTTGTTTTCTGTTGTTTTTTCTGTTGTTCTCTGTTGTTTCCTGTTGTTTTCTGTTCTATTCTGTTGTATTCTGTTGTATTTTAATGTATTCTGTTCTATTCCGTTGTTTTTCTGTTGTTTCCTGTTGTTTCTTGTTGTTTTTCTGTTGTTTCCCGTTTTTTCTGTTGTTTTCTGTTGTTTCCTGCTGTTTTCTGTTCTATTCTGTTGTATTCTGTTGTATTTTAATGTATTATGTTCTATTCCGTTGTTTTTTGTTGTATTCTGTTGTATTCTGTTGTATTTTAATGTATTATGTTCTATTCCGTTGTTTTTTGTTGTATTCTGTTGTATTCTGTTGTATTTTAATGTATTATGTTCTATTCCGTTGTTTTTTGTTGTATTCTGTTGTATTTTAATGTATTCTGTTGTCTATTCTGTTGTATTCCAGTGGTGTATCAGAATTGGTGTACGTTTAGAAATAAGGGACGTTTATGCATTTTTTTCATTGACTTGGAAAAAACACAAACGTTTGCTTAATTATGGACGAACGGCTTCGAGTTGCCTCGTGCAATATCAGGTAATGTGGCCTAAATACTGACCACTGGGGGGCGTGGACTATTACAACATAATTTAGAGGTGTGCCGGCAGGTGTGTGAGGTGCCAGGTCAGGTGTGCCAGCGTTAGTTACCCCGTTAGGAGCGATTCTAACACCCGCGTCATCGGGGGCCGCCGGACCTGAGCCCAGCCCTGTACAGACAGTTTTTCTTACGTTGTGTCACTAATTATCGTTTGCAAGAGTCGCCACAACGCCCCACGCATTCACTGTCGATGGGGAAAGGCTTTCCTACACTGGCGTTAGCGTAGATGATGTAATATTGCAGAAAACAAGCTCAAATGTTCTCGGCGGGCGGAGCGGGGCGGGGCGGGGCAGTTTGACATTCACCTCGTAACAAAATTTTCGTCTTCACGGCTAAAATACATCTTTCCTGCACTGGTCTCATATATCCACGTGTGCACGGGCGTGGAAGGCTGACGTGGGCGTACGGGCGTGATCTTAAGTGTCTTCCTTTTTGAGAAAATAAGGATATATATTTTTCGTGGCGGGCTGGGACAGTAACCTAGCCCGTAACATATTTTTTTCGTCTTCACGGCTAAAATACATCTTTCCTGCACTAGTCTCATATATCCACGTGTGCACGAGCGTGGAAGGCTGATGTGGGCGTACGGGCGTGATCTTAAGTGTCTTCCTTTTTGAGAAAATAAGGATATATATTTTTCGTGGCGGGCTGGGACAGTAACCTAGCCCGTAACATTTTTTGTTTTCACGGCTAAAATACATCTTTCCTGCACTAATCTCATATATCCACGTGTGCACAGGCGTGGAAGACTGACATGGGCGTACGGGCGTGATCTTAAGTTGCTTCCTTTTTGAGAAAATAAGGATATATATTTTTCGTGGCGGGCTTGGGCAGAAACCTAACCCGTAACATTTTTTGTTTTCACGGCTAAAATACATCTTTCCTGCACTACTCTCATATATCCACGTGTGCACGGGGGTGGAAGGCTGACGTGGGTGTACGGGCGTGATCTTTAGTGTCTTCCTTTTTGAGAAAATAAGCATATATATTTTTCGTGGCGGGCTTGGGCAGAAACCTAACCCGTAACATTTTTTGTTTTCACGGGTAAAATACATCTTTCCTGCACTAATCTCATGTATCCACGTGTGCACGGGCGTGGAAGGCTGTCGTATGAATCGAACTCGAGCTCTCTCGTTTGTGAGCCGAGTGTGCTAACCACTGCACCACGAAGCCCCCTGCTGGGTTGGGGGGGGGGGGGGGTTAGTTTGCATATGTGGACATTTTTTGTGGTGTGTAGTGGGCTGGTGTAATAGTGGTTTAGGTCTGGTAATTCCTTGTATTTTACAGAAACCACTACATGCTTGAGATGCCCCGTTAACACCTCGCCCCGCCCCCACCTTCCTGGCCTGCCCGCCCCCTGGCATAAATTGGTAAGAAATGCCTGCTGTTAATGGATATTCCAGTCCATAGCTATGTGGGGTGTGTTGTTATATATACCTTTGACCATAGCTGGGCGTTATCACGATACTTTATCGCTGATAACAAAATCGGATTATCAACCATCCGCTACTTATTTAAATATATATTGGTATCCTCGTTACTTTTGTAACCAAACTTGCGATAATCGCTACTTTTTTTCCGCCTCTCAGAAAAAAAATGTTGTCTCCTTACTGCGCATGCGTGGCCCGGTGTTGTATGAAAAAACTTCGGGGTATGAAATATCTTCGGTGATGAGATTTCATACTTAGGTCATGAAAATTAATACACTTGGGTATTTTTTTTATGCTAATCAAAAATCAATATATCATAGAGAAAAATCATTTAACTTTGCCCCAAAAATGATTATTCACTGCCTCAAATTTGATATTCCATATTCATTGGTGAGCATGTCATGGTATTGAAGGCACCCGGTGTTGTGTTATTTGGTGTCCCATCCTCAAAAGCTGGCGCTTTTGTGTACAAACACTGGTCTCTCGTGAACTGCGCATGCTCAGACCATTAAGTGTAGACCTGTACAGTCTCACAATGTATTTTTAACACATTAAGAGCTGCTGGAAAGCTGAATCAAACATACAGTACCACCATCCTTGCTGTTTCTAGAACGACGTACACTCTGTACATATAAATACAACTCGTACAGAGTGTCGTTCTAGAAACAGTGAGGATGGTGGTAGTTGTACTATATGTTTGATTCAGCCTTCCAGCAACTCTTAATTGTGGTTTAAAAGCTTTGTGAGACTGTACAGGTCTACGCTTGCTGGTCTGAGCATGCACCGTTCACGAGAGACCAGTGTTTGTAAACAATTTTTGACGGTGGGGACGCCAAATAACACAACACCGGTTCAGGCATTTCTAGTATTAACGTCCATATGTACGTGTCAACGTGTGGTTTTAAGGTTTTGTAAGTTTCCTAAATTACAGATAACGAAAATTTGAATTCATCAATGTTGTTCTATCTGAAATATCAATATAGTATCGTTTTCGCCTATTGGACTTATCGCTAGCTAGTATCAGAATTGTGGATTTATATCGGTTATCGGTTATCGCGTATATTTGTGTCTCTAGTTAACGAATATCGGTTATCGCCGTTAAGGTTTTTCATTATCAGTTATCGGTTATCGGGAATAAGGTTTTCTGTTATCGTGCCTAGCTATGCCTTTGACTTGCATCCCTTTACTGTATGATTCAAAACAATTCTAACCTAACCTTGGGAGTAGTAGTTAGGTAGCATATTAGCTTTGCATACCAATTTTGAGACACTGACTGTTCATTTCTAATAAATATATGATGCCTGTTATTATTTATAAGGTTATAGTTTCCAGAAACCCCTAAATGACCGACTCTTCCATGCCTGAGATGACCCGCCCTGCCCTGCGTCATGACCTCCCGGCATACATTGGTAAGAAATGCATACCACTGTTGATGGTTACACAAGCCCATAGCTGTGTGGGCTTTGTTGTGTTCATGCATAGTTACCCTTGAACTGCTTCCTCTATTACTAACCCGGTAGCAGTGGCAGGCCAAATTTGTGGCTTTACCGTGTAGCTGCGACGGGCCAAATTTGTGGCTTTACCGTGTAGCAGTGACGGGCCAAATTTGTGGCCTTACTGTGTAGCAGTGACGGGCCAAATTTGTGGCTTTACCGTGTAGCAGTGACGGGCCAAATTTGTGGCTTTACCGTGTAGCAGTGACGGGCCAAATTTGTGGCTTTACCGTGTAGCGGCGACGGGCCAAATTTGTGGCTTTACCGTGTAGCAGTGACGGGCCAAATTTGTGGCCTTACCTTGTAGCAGCGACGGACCAAATTTGTGCCATGATATAAACCCCCCAAAAATAGATGATGCATAAACTGATCACAAATGCTTTGATATACATTATGAAATGGTTTGTGTGAGGGGTGATTTTTTCTCATTTTTTTTGCTTGGAGGGACCATTAAGAAACATGATCCCTGCCACCACCGGGTTAAGTTAAAGTTTTCTAAAGAAAGAATTGCTACATTACATTTGTAAGTCACTGACACAACAAAAACACTCACCACCATCACTTTGTTGATGCGTCATGGACAGCGATATTAGGTAGGGTTAGATACACGGGAGCCAAGGTTCAGAGGAGCTGCCTCGTGCAGGCCTACTGGCCTCTTGCAGACTCCTATGTTCTTATGTCACTGGACGAGGTGGAAGGACGCCTGGGTGCCATAGTAGGGGTCAAAATGCGGTGTATGTATTCCAGAGAAACGTTCCACTCACAGTGCTGGCTAGCTTCAGACTGAGGAGAAAGACAGTTAAATCAAACATATTGCATTAGTCAAATGTATCTACTTAACCCTTTCATTGCTAAGTGCTCACAGTTAGACTATCCCCTCAGGCGCGCTCGGGCACCCCAGCGGGGGAAGGGAATCTCTTTTAACCGCTGTGTCTCAAAAACTATTCATCACAGCTACAAAACAAAACCACCATTGGAAAGAGGAGGCCAAGATCTATACGATTCAGTAATGTAAACCCCTCCTGCGAAAGTACAGGCACGTTGAGGGGGTGTTGCCTGTGAAGACGTACATTTATACATGCGCGACGGTCAGCCGCAAGGCAACTACTGTAGATCTCTTGATGATGGGGTGCTGGCAGGGCAGTATTGCCAACTGCAATATTTACAACTATTTGGTCAAAATATCAGTCATGTGAACCTATGCAAAAATGTCGCTATATTGGACAACAACATCCACCAGTTGCTCGTCCATAGATTTTCCGCGCTGGGCTGACATGATTTTCCACCAAATTTAGTGAATCCTGTGTTGTGAGAATTAGTGTTGGAACACTCTCATACACGGGAGATTTGAGTGCGGGTGGAGCTCGCAGGGAGCGTTTAGCACCACCAGCAAATACGCCTAACCCTCGCTGCGAGCGTTTAGCAAAGAAAGGGTTGAATATCAACTTGTGTTAAGTCAAAAACGCTTTATTTAAACTCATGTTAATCGAGAGGCGACTGTATGAGTAGTGGGTCGGTGGTAAGTGTGTTTAGCCCAGGGACGTAGGTTCGCACCGAAACACTGAAGGTCATCACATGCCGTCCGGATCTCCAGTCAACCCTTAATTTTCTTGAACCCCAAATTTCAGACAACTATTAAGTCCTACCTTCAAGGATTAGGATTTTCATTGTCTTTCTTGCCTGCTTATAAGACTTCATTTTGCTTCTTTTCCAGAAAATAAAGATGTGTGTGTGTGTGTGCATGCGTGCAAGAGAGAGAGAGAGAGAGAGAGAGATCATGCATTATATATGAAAACATGCAGAATTAAATGGTGCACATAGAGAAACTCACTACGGCCGGGCCAAAACAACACCCCGCGCTGTATCCGAGATCGCCACGCGCGCTAAATTTCAAATGTCGCTATTGAATATAACAAGCTTTCAGCCATAAACTCAACATAATCATCATGTATTATATATGAAAACATGCAGAATTACATGGTGCACATAAAGAAACTCACTACGGCTGGGCCAAACAACACCCGCACCGTATCCGAGATCGCCATGCGCTAAATTTCAAATGTCGCTATTGAATATAACAAGCTTTCAGCCATAAACTCAACATAATCATCATGTATTATATATGAAAACATGCAGAATTACATGGTGCACATAAAGAAACTCACTACGGCTGGGCCAAAACAACACCCCGCACCGTATCCGAGATGCCACGCGCTAAATTTCAAATGTCGCTATTGAATATAACAAGCTTTCAGCCATAAACTCAACATAATCATCATGTATTATATATGAAAACATGCAGAATTACATGGTGCACATAAAGAAACTCACTACGGCTGGGCCAAAACAAAACCACGCACCGTATACGAGATAGCCACAGCGCTAAATTTCAAATGTCGCTATTGAATATAACAAGCTTTCAGCCATAAACTCAACATAATCATCATGTATTATATATGAAAACATGCAGAATTACATGATAAACTCAACATAATCATCATGTATTATATATGAAAACATGCAGAATTACATGGTGCACATAAAGAAACTCACTACGGCTGGGCCAAAACAACACCCCGCACCGTATCCGAGATCGCCACGCGCGCTAAATTTCAAATGTCGCTATTGAATATAACAAGCTTTCAGCCATAAACTCAACATAATCATCATGTATTATATATGAAAACATGCAGAATTACATGGTGCTACAGAAGCACTCATTAGAACCAAATTGATCTCTTTTTTTAGCCTTTGCAAGTAGTTAATGTTAGAGTCGGAAACATCTGACAATCCCATCTTCTTACAGGCCAAGCAGTGCAGAGGAGAAGGAGGAGGAGGAGAAGAAGGAGGAAGAAGAAGAGGAGGATGTGAGTTCTATACATAAAGGCAGATCAATATATAGAAGCTTATGGAGTAGAGGAAATATGTCATTCTATGTATTAAAGAGGATAAGAGGGAGGAGAAGGTTAACTTGTAAATATAGGCAGAAGTTTATGTGCCAAGGAAAATATTTAAATGATTTGTATTATGCATGTATTGAAATGGTATGAACTTGGATGTTTGTATGTATATGGCTATGGGATTTACTTACAAGGTCTGTGGTGTTTTTTTTACTTATAAGGTTGTACTCAGGATTTTACTTATAAGTTCTGTGGCTGTGGGTACCTCCTACAAAGCCTTTCTACTATGGCTATTAATTAACAAAAACCTCTTTCTTTCAGCTTGTGTACTGGCTCAGAAAGTAGTGAAAGGGTGCATGTTATCTATGAAGGCTATATCAATAAGTATGGAAGTGTGTTATGGCTATTAACAACAATCTCTCTTTCAGCATGTGTACGGGGTTAGAAAGTTACTTGGCATGTATTGAAATGTCATGCACTGAGAGTATTTACGTAAAGGGCCGGGGTTATTTCTTATAAGGTACTACGCATGATTTTACATATACAGCCTTTAGTGTTTCTTTAGGTTAAGGTATTTCCTATCCCAGCACGTATAAGAAACTTGGGTATGGATTTATGTGTGAGTTACTGAGTTGCATGTATACTAAAATGTGTATTTGGGATTTTCATCTTCTGTGTTTTATATATATATATATCCTAAGAATGGTGTTTTGTTGGGAAAGAATGTTATGCACTGGGGTTATTTATATACAAAGTCTGTGGTTATTTCTTCATAAGGTATTTCCTATCCCAGTACGTATAAGGAACTTGGTATGGATTTAAATGTGCGTGTTACTGAGTTGCATGTGTATGTGCATTCAATGTATTGGGGTATATATTGTGTATTGGGGGTATTTATTTCAAGGTTAAAGTACTGAATGGAGGGGAATTTATGTAGGGGAAAGGTCTGTAGTGGGGGTGTCGTAACTAACAACCTCTCCTGCAACAACTCCTACTGGTGCTTGTGTATAGATTTAATTATGTATTGGAGATATGTATTTGAAGGTTAAGATACTGGATGGAAGGGTATTTATGTTGGGGTAATATGATAATGTCTGTAGGGATTTGTCTTAACTTAACAACCCCTTCTGCAATAGCTACTACTACTACTGGTGCTGTCCATAACTTACAACACTTCCGTACTAGGAGTATTAACAAAACCTTTTAATTTCAGCTACCAAGGACAACCTCTGCTGCTCCGGGTATCAACTCCTGCACTCCTGGGACTGGCATAACATCTGCATGCCCTTGTAACAACTCACTCTGCTTCTGCTATTCATAACACCCCGTTCTGCGTCTGCTGTCGTAACAGGGCATGGCTTCTGTATACTAACTCCTGCTCGCATAACCCGCATGGATTTACACTTCTCTCTGCTTCTGGCTTTCGTACCTATCAACACATTCTGCGCCTTCCTTCGTAACTAATCCCACGGCTTCTCTGCATGACAACTCCAGCTGCTTACGGCAAAATTTCGCATAACAGCTACTCCTGCTTACGTATGACAATTCTCTCTGGCTTCCATAACAGCACGTATGGCTTTTGCATGTGAACGCATTTCATTTCTGCTGCTCACTAACCCACACTGCTGGCTTGAGTATCCTAACGACCTAACCCATTCTGTAAGCTGCCGCCCAGTGCTCCAGGTGACCCCTAACAAGCCTGTCGGATCGGCGTCTAGCGAGGGAGGTTCCGTCAGGTTCCGTTCCCTGCTAGAGCTGTCTCCCTTCACCTTAAAAAATATAGTTTGACATATTTGAGAGCAGCAGTACAGGCCAGGTATCAGAGAGGGGTTCAGGCCTATATGGGGACACCTCTGTTAGGCTTGTACAGGGTGGGGCAAATCAAATGCCCGAGTTTTGATAGGCTATTAGGAAAAGTAAAACAATACTTACAGAATTATTTTTTGTTTTATTCGAATCAGTATACAATGCCGTTTGTGTGATCACTTTTTGAAGATGGCATCAGGAAGATGGTGGCCATCTGTAGCGATGCACTGTTGAAGGCGATGTCTGAAGTTTTCTGCTGCTCTTCGGCACATCTCAAGTGGTATTGCCGCTATTTCCTCCCGAATTCGCATCTTCAGTTCTTCCAAATTGTGTGGCCGACTTCTGAACACTTTCTCCTTCAGATATCCCCACAGGAAGAAGTCGCAAATGCTCAAATCAGGTGAGCGTGGGGGCCACTCGACATCACCCCTCCGAGAGACCAGGCGTGCCGGGAACATCTGTCGCAATTTGACCATTACAACTTGAGCAGTGTGGGCTGTTGCTCCATCTTGTTGGAACCAGATGTCTCCCAAATTTGTTTCCTCACTTAATTCTTCCAATTTCGGTTCAAAAAAGTCTTCCAACATCGCAAGATAACGTTCAGAGTTGATGGTGACAGATCTTCCATCCTCCTCAAAGAAATAAGGCCCAATTACCCCAAATTTGGAAACTGCACACCAAACAGTAACTTTAGGGGCATGGAGCGGTCTCTGGTGAAGTTCTCTTGGGTTGTTTTCAGCCCAATAGCGATAATTTTGCTTATTCACGTTTCCAGAAAGGTGGAAGTGGGCCTCGTCACTGCTGAAAAAAGTTGACGGTTCGGGGATGCGGTTCAACATTTCCTGGCAGCAATTCCTGCGATTTTCAAAGTCAGTAGGCTTCAATTCTTGAACAATCATTATTTTGTATGGATGGAACGATAAATCGTAACGCAATATCCGCCTGAAAGATCGGTTAGATATGGCCAATGCAAGTGAATGCTTCCGGGCAGAGCGTGTTGGTGACTGTTCCACAGCTGCTTTAACTAAGGCCACATTTTCTGGCGTTCTTACCGTTTTTGGTCTTCCATTACCCCTAGGTCTTCTTGTGGAACCAGTTTCTTCCAATGCTTCAATCCAACGCCTGATTGCCTTGCCATCAGGGATGGGACCATGACGTGGAATGTTGAAGTGCAGGCGGAAGGAGCGCTGAGTGGCGACGACAGAACGGCCATTTTCGAGAAACGTGCGCACTGCAAAGCCGCGATGTTCTCCCGACCAAGGCATGGCTGCTTCTGAAAACGGCGGTGTTTGTTGGTCGCAACGAGACCACACACATCTTACCATCATCACTACAGCCGTTGCTCGCGCCTTTCAAAACTCGGGCATTTGATTTGCCCCACCCTGTACCTCAATAAATAACTAGAAAAAAGTTGGAAAGTGTTAAACAATGACCATACGTAACCTAGTCATGTGTGAATCCTGACTATGGAGGGAGATTATCCTCAAACACGTACGGTTATATATATACATGTCTTTTACCCACCCATGCGTGCAGTACGGGTGGTGAACTCTGACCTCTATGAAATAAATATACGTAACAGGAAAAAAATAAATTGGTTTAAAATATATTTCCCTCATCCATATTCGGCAGCAGATATGTACAGGTTGAAAAAACGGGTTGATATCTGATGTTTGACCCCACGGTTGACCGTTCGTCCCTGCGTCTGGGATCGCTACGTCAACATCTTCGGCTGACGTCTCCACCTTAGGGTTGAGTGTCCGTCTCTGCGTCTTTGTGTACCTGCGTTAAAATCTTCACCACCATATGACGTTGAGTCTGGCGGGCACTGTTTTGAGATCTCAAGACGGCAATTTCCCACGGCTGTTAACCCCTTCACTACGGCTGGGCCAAACCAGCTCCCCGCGCCATATCCGAGTTCGCCTTGCACGCCAAATTTCAAATGTCGCTATTGAATATAACAAGTTTTCAGCCATAAACTCAACACAATCATCATGTATAATATATGAAAACATGCAGAATTAAATGGTGCACATAGAGAAGCATAAATTAATTGATAATGTTGAGATGTAAGTATAAATAAAGAGATAAAATAACTTGTATATTGGGTCAAGTGCGCCAGAATGCAGGTTGCGCGTCCTCGGATATGGTACGGGGCACGCAAGGACGCAGTATACGCGTTCTCGTGTTGAAGGGGTTAAGGGTATGGGTCAGGCTGTCATGGGTGGCTGTTACGTTAGCCTTCTCACGGTGTCAAGGCTCGTAAAACCACCCTTGGAAATACTAGCAACACAGCGTATATGGAAAGCCTTCAAGTGATGTAGTGACTCGTGGAAATATTTGCAACCTAACATATTTCACCCAGTGGTGGTGGTGGTAGGGATCATGTTTCTTAACGGTCCCTCTAAGCGAGAAAAATGAGAAAAAATCACCCTCACACAAACCATTTCATACTATATATCAAAGCATTTGTGATCACATTATGCATCATCTATTTTGGGGGGTTATATCATGGCACAAATTTCAGTTGTATGTCTGTTTATTGAGGGGACTGTTTGGGTCTTGTATTTTCTGTTGTATATTTCCAAGGCCAAAAAGGTCAGTAATTGGGTTCTCAATGATGTTTTTTTAGGTTGATGGTACAGAGGAAGGGTCATAAAAGCACCCTTGTCTGTAACTCCCCTGAAAGCCTTGTCAAATATGTTTGTTTGTTTGTTTGTTTGTTTTTCTACGTCATGGCCTATTGCTCCGGTAAGCTTCTTCCCAGTGGATCCTGATGGTCGGCCCAAGGCTTCTTCCCGGTGGGGCCTGATGGTCGGCCCAGCCCGTTCTGGTGCAGGCAAGTGTTTATAGTGGTGCCATCTTGCATTGGCTCATGCTGCCCTCCCGGAGCTCATCTTTAATCCTAGAATCTAGAGTCCGGGTTGGTAGGTGGTCTTCTGGACAGCATGTGGGTAGTTTTAACCCGGTAGCAGCGGGGATCATGTTTCTTAATGGTCCCTCTAAGCGGGAAAAATGGGAAAAAATCATCACTCACGCAAACCATTTCATAATAATATATATCAGCATTTGTGACAAGTTTATGTATCATCTATTTTGGGGGGTTCAAATCATGGCACAAATTTGGCCCATCGCTGCTACACGGTAAAGCCACAAATTTGGCCCGTCCCTGCTACCGGGTTAAGCCACTCGGCGGCCTTTGGTGAGTGAAATTTACCCTTCATAGCCAGTGGATAGCTGCAACCACATAGATTTCTGATCCCAGTATGTATATTTTGGGGGGCGGAATATTTTAAAGTGAGTGAGATCTTCATTGAGCAAGGGTTGATGTAGGAGAATCAATTATTTCCCCATACAGTATTTAAAGAGACTGACTATTTGGAAAGGCTTCGTACACTCAGAATTTGCCATGTTTAACCCTTGAAAGCTTAGTTCTGGCTAGATATCAAGCTTTAAAGCATCACATTGAGCAAGGGTTGATGTAGGAGAATCAATTATTTCCCCATACAGTATTTAAAGAGACTGACTATTTGGAAAGGCTTCGTACACTCAGAATTTGCCATGTAAGTTCATAGGAGAATTAATTATCTCCTCAAACAACATATAAGAAGGGATTTGACTATTTAAAAAGGCCTCAAACACAGAATTTGCCATGTCACTACAGTTGAAGGTCCAGCACCGCTTTTAGTCAAAGTTCTCAAGCTTAAAAAATAACACGCTTGATGTAAAGGAATGAATTATCTCCCCCAAACTATTTAAAGAGAGATTTTGAGTGCTTGAAGAGGCCTCAGACTCATAGAATTTGCCACGTCCTTACAGTTGAAGGTCCATAGCTGCTTTTAGTCAAAGTTCTTAAGCTTAAAAATAACAGAGGATTGATGTAGAAGAATGATTTACCTGGCCAAACAGTATGTACCCAGCCCCCTCAAGTCCCCTGTGCAGTCCCACCCCCAGTCTCAGCTCCCAATGACCTTTATTCTGGGGGTCAAAGACATTAAATATAAGTGTTTTCCCTTCCCATGTCAGCCCTAAGACCCTCAGGCCCCCAGTAATTGGTCACCTAACCTAACCTAGCAAGTGTGTTAGCATAATACTGGTGGTAACATTTTAATTAACCTTTCCAATGAGCAAAAAGAATTAATATGGAACTGAATCAAATATCCCCAGCAATTAAGTCTCCACTTTGTTATGTAACATTAGTAAGGGTTCCAGTATATGTTAGATAATTACTAGCATTGTCAAGAACAGTTTTAATAGCCTTGTCAAGGGTTGGCCGAGAAAACAATATTATAACAAGCACTGAACTAATTCTTGAGTAATTGGACTGAGAAAGCCTTGATGGTACTCTATTTTTGCTATATTATAAAAAGTCTATAAGCGATGCCTTGGAAAGCTACCATAAGCAAGGGTTGGTCTAGATTATTGATGTCCAAGCTATTAATTATATGTATTTTCTCTTACCTGAAGCCCCCTAGCTCAAGCCCTCAGACCCTCGATCAGCCTCTTCCAGACCCCCCCCCAGTAGCTACCTTATTTTCTGGGGGATCAAAACCATTAATTATGTGTTAGTTTTGATAATTACCTAACATTAAGTGTCTTACCATGGGGTGTGGTCAGTGTCGACATCTGTGAAGCCTTAATTATCATGAGCATAGTTTTATATCAAGCACTAACTCTTGGGTAAGACTTTGAGAAGGTCTTAATGTACTCAATCTTTGGCATATAAAAACAAGTCTAGCAATGCCTTAGGAAGATACCATGAGCAAGGGGTGAGTTAGGAAACTGATATACCTATCCCTCAATACTGCATAAACAATGGATCGAGGTCTTGTTCAGTATATATATCAGGCACAATTGTCCATCTTTTGAGTTAGTTTATCAAAGACATCACAATCTTCTACCATGAGCAAGGGATGAGTTAGCAGCTTGACATAAATTATATTCCTTAATACTACATAGACAATGGATCGAGGTCTTGTTCAGTATATATATATCAGGCACAATTGTCCATCTTTTGAGTTAGTTTATCAAAGACATATCACAATCTTCTACCATGAGCAAGGGATGAGTTAGCAGCTTGATATATATTCCTTAATACTGCAAAAATAATGGAAAGAGGGCTTGTTCAGTATATATTATCACTCATATAGGTTACAATTGTCCATCTTTTGAGTTAGTTTATCAAAGACATTACTGTATCTTGTACCATGAGCAAGGGCCTTAGGGTGACTTATAGGAGATAGTTATACATTCCTATGTGTTTCATAGAGGAAAGGAAGAGATCTAGAATGATATATATTCTAAGGGTTCTTCATCTCTTATAGTTAATTAGTTCAGCAGTGAAAATCAGTTTTATGCTGAGTGCTGAGTATCCTTGATGTCGATCGATCGGCCAACACGTACCTCAAGTCAGCATGCATTTGTGTTATAAGGTCAATAAACTCATGGCTCAGAATCAGTCAGCATTTAAGTCAGCATGTGTTAGTTTCCATGCATCTGAGCTCAGCATATAGGGGTTTATTAAGTCATTATTGTTAATTCCCACTCAGCATAGTCTGTGTATCAATGCTGACTATTTTGAACTCAGGATGGTCAAGTTATCAGCATGACAGCATTAAACATTCAATGATGTGTCAGTCTGTACTCAGCATGACTGATTTTTCTATACCAATTATATGCTATAAATATAATATGCTGACTTTGCTTTGAGTTTAGCATGTGATCTCTGAAGTCGATCAGCATATCCTCAAGTCAGCATTTAAAGTCAGCATCTCGGCTCTCGGTATTCAGCATGGCTCACTCGATGAAGAAAAGTGATATCTGAAGTCAGCTAACATATCCTCAAGTCAGCATTTAAGGTCAGCATCTCGGCTCTCAGCATTCAGCATGGCTCGGACTCGATGAAGAAGTGATATTTGAAGTCAGCATTTAAAGTCAGCATCTCTCTCTCTCTCTCTCTCTCTCTCTCTCTCTCTCTCTCTCTCTCTCTCTCTCTCTCTCTCTCTCTCTCTCTCTCTCTCTCTCTCTTCCCAGCACGGCTTAATTCGATATCAGCCCTTAATTGATGTTGCCGTTAAGTATAGCATTAAATATTATGCATGCAGGGGACGAGAAAGCTGAAAAAAGAAAAAAAATGACGAGGCGGAAGAATTATATATGGCGAGCGATCGAGTCTATTGGCGGGGGTGTTGCCATTCTGAGAGAAAAAAACTTGTTATTTTCTCGTAAGTTTATATATTAGAGAATTTCATCCATCCCTGTGTCTCGGTATGCTAGGTCAGGTCAAGTCATGCAATAAACATGTTCTGTACGAGTGTGATGACTCCGGAAACGATATATCAGTAGTGTACGCGCTGAGGTGACCGATCAGCTGATTGGGTAAGCGGAGATTTAAACATTACGTCATAGCTACCGGAGCTGTGTGGATTTAAATTTACATAGATTTACATAGAAAATCAGACCACACAGACCCCATGGTCCAGACATAGGTGGTCTGTCCTTAAACCTAAGTGATTCTACGTTAATCCGATGGCTCCAGAACGTTGCATTTCTATATAGTTAATATTGAGTTGAGGGAAATACACGGCCGAGCTTGTTTTTCAAGGAGTCAGTCGTGTAACACTGGACCACTGAAGGAAGGCAGGAAGCTTATTTAGGGTGACCAGACGTTCCCGTTTTCAGTGACCTGTCCCCGGTTTTCACTGTGACTCAAAGATAAAAAAAGAACACGAAAATGTTGAGCAAACTCTACGTATATATAGTTGTGGACCTCGGCGCAGTGTATATAGCTAAGGAACTCCCTTCTCCTTTATTTTTTTACTTGCAACAATAAACTATCAATCAATCAACCAAATAGGGTGAGAGACTTTTGAATGCTGCTCCATGAATGGTACTAAGCCCGGCAGTGTCCCCGTTTTGGTTTTTCAGTGACAAAAACGCTACATTTGGAAGTTTTTAAGCCTCGGATCCACCGAAAATGTCCCCGGATTTTGTCTCAGAAAGGTCACCTTAATTAAGCTTAGTCCATCCTCGCACTACAACGTTGATGAAGAAAAAATTGGTCCAGTCTACTACTACTACTACTACTACGAGAAAGAAATAGACAAGAGAGAGAGAGAGAGAGAGAGAGAGAGAGAGAGAGAGAGAGAGAGAGAGGAGAAAATTATTAATATTTTGACCTTCCCCGCTCTGTCTCGCTTCTCATATCCTTCTGCACACTTTTGTACACTTTTCCACACTTATCCACGTCACCTTGCACACTTAAACACGTTATTATGCCCCGAGTTCAAGTGTTCTGAAGACTTAACTGATGCAAACCTTCCCTTCGTGTATCGTTTTGTTCTTTCGTTAATACTTAATAGCATACCCTGATCTTATTTGTCTCCCCTTATCTGTTATTTTGAGCGTGTTTTTACCAGTGAACTTGCTCTATTTATCCGTCGTCAAGTTCTAAGGTAGTCGTGTGTTAAAGTTCCAACACTATGATGACGTCACGGCCTCCATCTTCCCTGTCGTCTGGGAAGGCTGCCGAGACAGGGATATATTTTCATTGTTTTTCAGGTTATTATAAAGTGCCAGGAAGCGCCATGCTGTGGGAAGGTAGGTGGATCCTTTGCCCTTATTTTGGTGTGGAGGGACAGGAAATCAGGGCGTGGAAAGAGGGGAAAATTGGAAAATCTGTTTCATGTGGTGGTGGTGATGGCGGCGGTGATGGTGGTGGTGACGGCGGTGGTGATGACGGCGGTGATGGTGGTGGTGGTGATGACGGCGGTGGTGATGGTGGTGGTGGTGATGACGGCGGTGGTGATGGTGGTGGTGGTGATGGCGGCGGTGATGGTGGTGGTGGTGATGACGGCGGTGGTGATGGTGGTGGTGGTGGTGACGGCGGTGGTGGTGACGGCGGTGGTGATGACGGCGGTGGTGATGGTGGTGGTGGTGATGACGGCGGTGGTGATGACGGCAGTGGTGACAGGTGTTTGTGGTGATGAAGGCGGTGGTGACAGGTGTTGGTGGTGATGACGGTGGTGGTGGTGAGTTGATGGTGGTGATGACAGCGGTGGTGACAGGTGTTGGTGGTGATGACGGTGGTGGTGGTGAGTTGATGGTGGTGATGGCAGTGATGGTGGTGGTGGTGATGGTGATGGCAGTGTTGATGGTGGTGGTGGTGATGATGGTGGTGGTGATGGTGGTGGTGGTGAGTTGATGGTGGTGATGGCAGTGATGGTGGTGGTGGTGGTGATGGCAGTGTTGATGGTGGTGGTGGTGATGATGGTGTTAGACCCTCAGCAGTGATTGGGGTCAGCCGCCATGTCCACTCCACCAATTCCACCTCCATTGACATCGGCAGCGGCAGTGATAGGTTAGAGTATTTCTGTTATCATTAAGGGATTATTGAAGAAAGGGTAGCCTAATTATTTTGACATTTATCCCTAACTATTTGGGTGTTATTCCAGAAATCAGATGTGGTTAGGTTAGATTAATTCATCTTTTTACTCATCTTTTCCGTTATTTTGAGCGCTTTTTACCATTTAACGTTCTATTTACTCAATGGTTAGGTTAGATTTGGTCAGGTTGCCTTGGTAAAAATGGGGCAGGCTTTGCACAGCTCCATTGTCACTGGTAGTTGGTGGGTGTATTTCTGGAGTTTTACCTGTGATATGAAGGTGATAACTCTCACTATATATAGATGTTAATTTTTTCCATATATGTATCATTAGCTTTAATGGGGACTGGATGGCCCCATACTTCTGCCTGACTCAGTGTTTATACAGTTCTCATTCCTAACTTAATTTGCAGACATAAGAAGAAGAGGAGGAAGAACAAGAGGAGGAGGAGGAGGAGGATGAAGGGGACACACAGGAATCAAATGGTGAGTGTTGTTAACTTTATAACTATTTTCCTTGTTCATCTTCTTGCACCAATTTTCTTCCTGCAATTGTTCCATTTGTGCAAAATTCTCGGTCTTTTTTATTTCCATTTCCAGCTCTCAGTCTTCTCTCCTTCCTGTTAGTTCCTGCCACACAGCTGCCCTCGGTACAATGTCAGGTCACAGTGCGGGGCAGAGTTGTCATATGAAAAGGGACTCTGCCATCAAGCGTGACATGTTGTGGGAGCGGTTGTACAGAATAGTGAAGTCCCTGCCATATATAGGGTGGTCCTAATCATGACTGGGTTCAAAGAGAGGAGGTTGGTTTGGAGTCAGTTGGTGGTCAGACCCTGGTGGCAAGGTGGCTCTTAGGGTCGTATTATGAGACATTTCGCCGCCCAAGAACACATATTTGACAAGGCTTTCGTAGGAGTTGTGGGCATTTCCTGGGGTAGTTTTATGACCCTGGTGGTAGTGTGACCCTTCCTCTGTACCATGAAGCTAAAGAAACACACATTTGTCAAGACTTTCATAGGAGTTTGGGGCATCTCCTTGGGTAGTTTTATGACCCTGGAGGTAGTGTGACCCTTCCTCTGTACCATGAACCTAAAGAAACACACATTTGTCAAGACTTTCATAGGAGTTTGGGGCATCTCCTTGGGTAGTTTATGACCCTGGTGGTAGTGTGACCCTTCCTCTGTACCATGAAGCTAAAGAAACACACATTTGTCAAGACTTCGAGCTTGTATGGGGTGGTACACAGGTGCCTTGAATGGACTCGCCCTAAAAACACTAGTAGGAAAAGCACCTCATGAAAGTGACACACAACTATATGGAAGTCTCAGGAGCATAACACACACACACACACACACACACACACACACTTTGAATATGTATGTATCTGGGTGGGTGAGTGAGTGTATATGTGTGTGTGTGTGTGTGTGTGTTTGGGAATATCATACTCCATTTCTTCCCATCCCATCCCTTCCCATGCCTTCCTTTCCATCCCTTCCCGTCCTATCCCTTCTCTTCCCTTCCATCCCTTCCCTTCCTAACCTTTCTTCCTTAACTTCCTTCCTTCCTTCCTTCCCTTCCCTCCCTCCCCTTCCCTACCCCTCTCTTCCCGTCCCATCCCTTCTCTTCCCTTCCCATCCCTTCTCTTCCCTTCCCATCCTTCTCATCCCTTCCCATCCCTTCCCTTCCCTTCCCATCCCTTACCTTCTCATCCCATCCCATCCAATCCTTTCCCTTCCTTTCCCTTCCTTTCCCAACCCTTCCCTTTCCATCCCTTCCTTTTCCTTCCCATTCCTTCCCTACCCGTCCCTTCCCCTCCCTTCGCTTCCCGTCCCATCCCTTCTCTTCCCTTCCCATCCTTCTCTTACCTTCCCATCCCTTCCTTCCTTCCCATCCCTTACCTTCTCATCCCATCCCATCCAATCCTTTCCTTCTCATCCCTTCCATTCCCATCCCTTCCCTTCCCTTCCATTCCCATCCCTTCCTGTCCCTTCTCTTCCCTTCCATTCCATTCCATTCCCATCTATTCCATCATATTCAATAAATCTTTAACAGCTGGAAAAGTTCCGTCAGATTGGAAACTTGCAAATGTCACACCAATTTTCAAAAAGGGGGACAAGTCTCATCCAGGAAACTATCGACCAATTAGCCTGACATCGATTATTTGTAAGTTAATGGAGACTATCATTCGCGACAATATGGTGAAATTTTTCGAAGAAAATAATATGATAAATAATTCGCAACATTGCTTCCGTACTAAACGTTCGTGTTTAACTAACTTACTTGATTTTTTTCATTATATTTTGAGGTGTTCGATGAAAGCAGATCAGTTGATATCATATATCTGGATTTTCAAAAGGCATTTGATAAGGTCCCCCACCAACGATTGCTCAGCAAACTATTGGCGCATGGTATCTCGGGTAACATTCACAATTGGCTTGTGGACTGGCTCTCTGAGCGGAAACAGAGAGTAGTTCTAAATGGTGTTACATCTAACTGGCTCGACGTCAGAAGCGGCATACCTCAAGGATCAGTGCTTGGCCCCATGCTCTGCTTAATTTATGTTAATGATATCGATGATGGGCTCACTTGCAAAGTATCAAAATTTGCTGATGACACAAAAATTGCTAGTAAAGTAACTGCGACACTCGACGAAGAAGCATAACAATCAGATTGAGATCGACTTGCACGTTGGGCCAGTCAATGGCAAATGAAATTTAACGTTGACAAATGTAAAGTGTTGCACATCGGAAAAAATAACAATCGCGTTCGGTACGTAATGAATGGCCAACAACTTTCTGCAGTAAGTAAAGAAAAGGATCTTGGAATCACTATATCAAGCGATTTAAAGCCCGGTCAGCATTGTTCAGAGGTAGCTAAAACTGCAAACAAATTGGTTGGCTTCATCGGACGAGTCTTTAATAATAAATCGGAAAAAGTAATATTAAAACTATATAATTCGTTGGTTTGACCCCGTCTAGAGTACTGTGTACAGTTTTGGTCTCCCTACTACAGAAAAGACATAGTAAAGCTGGAACGGGTCCAACGAAGAGTAACAAAGATGATTCCTAGGTTGAGAAATTTGTCATATGAACAAAGGCTTAAAGAAGTAAATTTATTCAGCCTATCAAAACGAAGAATGCGAGGCGATCTAATAGAAGTGTTTAAAATGTTTAAAGGATTCAGTGATATTAATGCGGAAGATTACTTCACAATTGATCGATCAAATAGAACAAGAAGAAATCACAATTTGAAGATAAGTGGTAAAAGATTCTCGACGCATGAAGCTAAACACTTCTTCTTCAATCGAGTTGTTAATGTTTGGAACTCTCTTCCCTGTGATGCCGTTGATAGTACAACAGTTACGGCCTTCAAGAATAGATTAGACAAGTATTTTGAATCCAACCAGCAACTAAGATATTACTCATTGTCGTAATAACGTTAAGTTCTTTCAAATACTGGTGTCTTTGTCCGCTTTTATCGCCCGGTTTGTGGTAGCAGTAATGGTAGTTCTTTCCTCTTTCCTACATAATTTCCATGCAGTTTTTCCATGCTGCATGGTTCTCTTTCCTTTCCTGCCAGCTTTGGCTGGAGGGATGGGGGGTGGGGAGGAGCCTTCGCCTTTGCTGTCCTTCATCTTCCACCTTTGATTAGATAGTTAGTGTAGCTTGTCACAAACAGCCTCGTAAGGACCAGCAGGTCTGCTGTTGTTTGTTCTTCCTTTGTGTTCCTTTGTGTTCCTTTGAGTTTAGGGCATTTTCAGGGGTAGTTTTATGACCCAGGTGGTAGTGTGACCCTTCCTCCGTGCCGTGAAGCTAAAAACACACGTGACACATTTTTTGTAGGAATTTAGGCCATTTCCAGGGGTAGTCTTATGAGCCTGGTGGTGGTATGACCCTTCCTCTGTTCCACAAAGGGACAGTGACCCCTGCAAACACCCAAAAAAGCCATCTATTTATATTTATCTGTCATCCTTTATCTATCTATCTATCTTCCCTTCAGTAGCTGTCACCATTAATACTTGAGCTGTTATGCCTCCCCAAAAAAGGGAAGCATTACTCCTGTGTCTGACACGGGTTCCGGACAAAAGTTCGTATAGAAAAACTTCATCTGGCAATAATTCGAAGGATAAAGTTCGTTTGCCATAAGTACGTAGAGTATAAAGTTCGTCATGTCAAAAGTTTGTAATGGGAAAAAATCGTAAAGGAAAAAAATCGTAAGCTTAAATGTTCGTCGTGCAAATGTTCGGTAGAAAGACGTTCGTACACGTAAAAGTTTGTATGGAAAACGTTCGTATGCAAATGTTCGTACGCAACTGTTCGTACGCAAATATCCGTCAGAGATAAAGTTCGTATGGAATAGAAAAAAACTTTGTATGGCAATAATTCGTATGGTAAAGTTCGTTTGATTCTAGGACCAAAGTACGCATGGAAATAGTTTGTACAGAGAGAGAGAGAGAGAGAGAGAAATGTGTGTGTGTGTGTGTGCATTTTTTTAACATAACTGGGGGACCAAAAGGTCTCCCCGTGGTGAAAAACTGGTCCAGTAAGAAACTTTTTAAGGTACTGGGCGACAAGATCTTTAGTCTTGAAATAATTCCTGGAGGCAGTGGCTCATCTTGTCAGTGTGTATTATTTTGCGTTAATGAGGGCGGTGGCGGCAGAGTGCAAGGTTATGATGTTGGTTGTTGGTAGCGGAGGTGATGGTGGTTGTCAGCAGGGTCGGCTCTTAGCGACACCCCCATTTTTCATGGGTTTCGGACAAAAATTCGTATAGAAAAGCTTCGTGTCGCAAGTATCCATAGCAACTCAGGGCCGCTTTCACAGTCGTTTTGTTTGTTTTGATCGTTACCAATGATCGCCGCTTTAGAATTTCCACTCAAAACTGGCCGATGGGGAAGTGGCGGCTGCGGGGTTAGCCCAGCCCCGCACCCTACCACACACTCTCAACACCTTGCTTCCTCTGCAGCCGCCACTACCCCATAGGCCAGTTTCACATGGAAAACTATAGCGTCGATCGGCGCCGTAGGTAACGATCAAAACAAACAAAACGACTGAAAGCGGCCCTTATTGCCATACAAACATGCTCACAAACTTTTTCCGTCCGTACTACTTTACACACAAGAATTTTATCCCTGACGAACATTTGCACGGATAATTGCACATGATTTTTTTTTCTATGCTAACTTTTGTCGTTACGAATATTTTACATACGTACTTTATACCATACGAATATCTGCATACGAACTTTAGCGAACGAACTTTTACTTAAGTATTTTTGTCAGATGAACTTAATCCCTGATGCAAATTTGCGTACAAACTTTTTGCTTACGAACAATTTCATACAAAACTTTTCCATACGAACTTTTGTCGTTACGAATAATTTACATACATACTTTATACCATACGAACCTCAGCGTACGTACTTTTTTCAGACGAACTTTATCCCTTACAAACATTTGCTTACAAACAATTGTGTATGAACTTTATGCATGCGAACTATTGTTGTGTTGAATTTAGACAGTGAAGAGAATTTATTATTTCCAAAAGCATGTTAATGTTTATACAGCCTATTAATCCCTCACTTGATCTGCAGATACTGCCAGAAGAAGAAGAGGAGGAGGAAGAGGATACAGAGGAATCAGTTGGTGAGTGTCAATAATTCTTTCCTGTTTCTCCTCCTCCCTTTATCGTTATACTACCTCCTCTTAATTACATCTGTTCTCTGCCTAATCCTCCCTTCATTCTCTGATCCCCTTCCTCTTCCTCCTCTCCTTTCCACAGTTGTTTCTTCTCTCCGTCTGTTGGTTCCTCCCATGGAGGTATAATGGCTGCTGGAGTCCACATCACCGGAATCTCAGCTTCCATTAATTATGTGAGCAATATATTAGCCACACTCTCAACCCCTCTCGCTTCCTCTGCAGCCGCCACCACCCCATAGGCCAGTTTCACATGGAAAACTATAGCATCGATCGGCGCCATTGGTAACGATCAAAACAAAGGATCCCTAAGTGCCGAAAGTCTGTCATAAGCAGCCTGAATTTACTAATTCACCCTAAAGTAACCTTACTCTGTCTTGAATGACCCTAAACTAATGTAATTCACTCTCATCTTACCTAAAACTACAGTTGAATTACCCTAAACTTGCCTTAAAATAATCCCCTAAACGTAATTCACTCCAAGGTAACCTGAATCTGACCTATCCTGACCTTACCTTAATATCCTAACCTTACCTTAACTTATCCTGACCTTACCCTTAAGTGAGGGTTTCAGGACGGTACAGAATTCTGCTAATATTTTCTGCACCTGTACATGTATGTTCATAAGCCCAGCATAATTTTTCATTAACACTATTATTATTATTATTATTATTATTATTATTATTATTATTATTATTATTATTACTATTATTATTATTATTATTATGCACTATATTCAAAGGTTAGGTTATATATTATGCATTCAAAGATTGTTTTACTAAAGTTATGATTAAATTTTTTTATTATTGTAGGGCTATTGTATGTGTGAATTGTTTTGATTCTCTCTCTCTCTCTCTCTCTCTCTCTCTCTCTCTCTCTCTCTCTCTCTCTCTCTCTCTCTCTCTCTCTCTCTCTCTCTTTCTATAATTTTAGCCTGAAAAGAATTTATAATGACCTCAAAAAATGAATTATCAACTGTACTAATATCTTTACTTATCTTTAGAGACAAGAAGAAGAAGAGGAAGAGGAAGACTGACAGACAGACATTCCATTGGTGAGTGTTAAATAATTTTCCTTCCTTCCTTCCTTCCTTCCTTCCTGGCTCTTGGATAGGTTAGGTTAAAGGGGCTGATTATTAAACATTTCAACGTTGACTGTACCTCATATATCGCACTTGACTGGGGCCGCCAAACCCTTAGGAGAAGCTAAATTGCACTTGCCAAACAGTAGAATCAATGGGGTTTACTCTAATGGGGTCCAGGCCCTCCCCAAGGTACCCATTCCTCCCCCATTACACTCAGGCAATGGTGGGATACATACAGCGTGTTAGTTGAAGGGTTAACCCAGTGGTAGCAGCGGGGATCATGTTTCTTAATGGTCCCTATTCATTGCCAGTAAAAGTATACAGAATTATAATATCTGCCAAAATTAATACGTAAAGCACATACTGCACCATAGCTATACGATATAGGACGATGATAGGTATTTATTTAATAATGCACCCATGCTGTGATTACACTGTTAAAAATCTGCTGCAAGGCTTTGAGGCCTGTCACTAGTGGAGCCTGTGGCCACATGTCTGCAGACCCATTCATACGTTAGAGATGGACACACTAATCGGCTGTGCTATTTGACGATGACTGAGGCCTTCACCGTCAAGGATAATGATGACTTTGTGCCGGTCTTGTGGGGTCTGCATTGCCACCAACTTGAGCATGACTTTGGACAGTATAGTAAGACAGTTTTGCTTCTTACATCAGCTATTTCTAAGGGCCAAAGAGGGGATCAGTTGGGTTGCAATGAGTGTTTTTTGGGTTCATGCAACTGAAGAAGGGTTAGGCCAGCACCAGGGTTATAAAACTACCCCTGGAAATGCCCACAATTCCTAGGAAGGCCTTGCCAGATGTGTGTTTCTTCAGGGTCATGGTACAGAGGAAGGGTCACACTACCACAAGGGCCACAAAACTACCCCTGGAAATGCCCACAACTCCTAGGAAATCCTTGACAAATGTGTGTTTCTATAGGTTCATGGTACAGAGGAAAGGTCACACTACCACCAGGGCCACAAAACTGCTCCTGGAAATGTTCAAAACTCCTACGAAAACCTTGGCAAATCTGTGTTTTTAGGTTCATGATACAAAGGAAGGATCAAACTACCATCGAGGTCACAAATCTACCCCTGGAAATAAAGAAAAAACCCATGAAAGGACAGAATTAGGATCAAACGACTTCAGTATAACCATTTCAAATAGTCTGTTTGGGTGTTGGATTCCCTCCCTCTCCTATGTTATCTATAGGTAATACATGAGAGGGAAAAATAAGTGTTGGGACTGTGCAAAGTATTATGAGTTAAACCCGAGAAGTTTTGGGTCCCTCCAAAGCCTGTATTGCACCCAGCAGCACATACATGGCAAGGCTTTCGGAGGAGTCTGGGGCATTTCCAGGGGTAGTTTAATGACCCTTCTGGTAATGTGACTTCTGTACCATGAACAGAAGAAATGCACATTTGAGAAGGCTTTCGGATGAGTTTTGCGCATTTCCAGGGGTAGTTTAATGACCCTGGTGGTAGTGTGACCCTTCTTCTGTACCATGAACCTGAAAAACACATATTTGAAAAGGCTTTCGGAGGAGTTTGGGGCATTTCCAGGGGTAGTTTAATGACCCTGGTGGTAGTGTGACCATTCTTCTGAACCATGAACTTGCCAAAACATTCAATAAGACTTAACTGACCTCATTTTTGGCCTTTGGAAATATCTGATGTGAGGGAGTGAGGCATCTAAGTATACCTACCTTAGTAACCTTTCTTTAGCAGCTCTTAGGATGAAGATTCTGTACGTCAGTAAGGGAGGAAAATACATTCGTTGAAGGAGATTTTATACCTTAGGGAAGTGTCTGAAGGAGTGAGCTACTCAACCCATTGTGGAGGTTAGCTTGAAGAGGTGGAGGACTTCCTCTCTCCTGTTGAGTGCCTCATGGTGTGCCTGGTAATTAAGATTATAAATGTTCTCTCTCATCATATCTCTCTCTCTCTCTCTCTCTCTCTCTCTCTCTCTCTCTCTCTCTCTCTCTCTCTCTCTCTCTCTCTCTCTCTCTCTCTCCTCTCTCCTCTCTCTCTCAATAATCCTCTCTCTCAATAAATCTCCTCTCTCAATAAATCCTCTCTCTCTCTCTCTCTCTCTCTCTCTCTCTCTCTCTCTCTCTCTCTCTCTCTCTCTCTCTCTCTCTCTCTCTCTCTCTCTCTCTCTCTCCTCTATAAATCCTCTCTCTCTCTCAATAAATCCACTCTCCTCAATAAATCCTCTCTCTCTCTCTCTCTCTCTCTCTCTCTCTCTCTCTCTCTCTCTCTCTCTCTCTCCTCAATAAATCTCCTCTCTCTCCTCAATAATCCTCTCTTCTCAATAAATCCCCTCCTCAATAAATCCTCTCAATAAATTCTCTCTCCTCAATAAATCTCCTCTCTCTCCTCAATAAATCCTCTCTTCTCAATAAATCCTTTCTATCCTCAATAAATCCTCTCTCCACAATAAATTCTCTCTCTCTCTCTCTCTCTCTCTCTCTCTCTCTCTCTCTCTCTCTCTCTCTCTCTCTCTCTCTCTCCTCAATAAATCCTCTCTCTCTCTCCTCAATAAATCCTCTCTCTCTCTCTCCTCAATAAATCCCCTCTCTTTCTACTCAATAAATCCTCTCTCCTTAATAAATTCTCTCTCTCTCTCTCTCTCTCTCTCTCTCTCTCTCTCTCTCTCTCTCTCTCTCTCTCTCTCTCTCTCTCTCTCTCTCTCTCTCTCTCTCCTCAATAAATCCCCTCTCTCCTCAATAAATCCCCTCTCTCTCTACTCAATAAATCCTCTCAATAAATCTCCTCTCCTCAATAAATCCCCTCTCAATAAATCCTCTTTCCTCAATAAATTCTCTCTCTCTCTCTCTCTCTCTCTCTCTCTCTCTCTCTCTCTCTCTCCTCAATAAATCCTCTCAATAAATCTCCTCTCTCTCCTCAATAAATCCTCTCTTCTCAATAAATCCCCTCTCAATAAATCCTCTCTCCTCAATAAATTCTCTCTCTCTCTCTCTCTCTCTCTCTCTCTCTCTCTCTCTCTCTCTCTCTCTCTCTCTCTCTACTCTATAACTCTCCTCTAATCAATAAATCCCCTCTCTAAATAAATCTCTCTCTCTCTCTCTCTCTCTCTCTCTCTCTCTCTCTCTCTCTCTCTCTCTCTCTCTCTCTCCTCAATAAATCCCCTCTCTCTCTACTCAATAAATCCTCTCAATAAATCTCCTCTCTCTCCTCAATAAATCCTCTTCTCAATAAATCCCCTCTCAATAAATCCTCTTTCCTCAATAAATTCTCTCTCTCTCTCTCTCTCTCTCTCTCTCTCTCTCTCTCTCTCTCTCTCTCTCTCTCTCTCTCTCTCTCTCTCTCTCTCTCTCTCTCTCCTCAATAAATCCTCTCCCTTCTCAATAAATCCTCTCTCTCTCTCCTCAATAAATCCCCTCTCTCTCTACTCAATAAATCCTCTCTCTCTCTCTCTCTCTCTCTCTCTCTCTCTCTCTCTCTCTCTCTCTCTCTCTCTCTCTCTCTCCTCAATAAATTTTCTCAATAAATCTCCTCTCTCTCCTCAATAAATCCTCTCTTCTCAATAAATCCTCTCCTCAATAAATTCTCTCTCTCTCTCTCTCCTCAATAAATCCTCTCTTCTCAATAAATCCCCTCCTCAATAAATCCTCTTCTCAATAAATCCCCTCTCCTCAATAAATCCTCAATAAATTCTCTCTCTCTCTCTCTCCTCAATAAATCCTCTCCCTTCTCAATAAATCCTCTCTCTCTCTCTCTGCCTATCTTAGCTGGACGTCTTGTAGTTTATGTAAAATTTGCTTCGGCTGTCACAGATTTCACCTCTGTTCTCTTTCTGTGTGTGGTTCAGGCTTCTCTTGCTGACATATTTGTTTAATTTCATTTGGCGTTTTGGTAATTGTTTATACGTCTATGCTCTCATTACCACTCCTCTCTTCTGCTCTCTCTCCAAGCTCCTCCTCTCAACTTTTCCTTGTTTTTGATTCTACTTTTAACTCATTTTCTCCCTCATTTTGACTCATCTTTTACTCTCCCTTCTTTTACTCATCTCATTTTCCATTCCTCTTCTATATTGATATGTTATAGTATATATATATATATATATATATATATATATATATATATATATATATATATATATATATATATATATATATATATATATATATATATATATATATATATATTATATATATATATATATATATATATATATATATATATATATATATATATATATATATATATATATATATATATATATATATATATATATATATATATATATATATATATATATATATATATATATATATATAGGGCATATTTATGGCTAACTTATTGCATGATATACTTATTGCATAGTATTGCAACATATGCAAAAAGTGAGCCATATAATTTTTCTAAAATAAATACAAAATTATTTTTTTGTCAATCATTTATTAAATAAATAGAGCACATTTCCTTCACTAAGAGGCTGATTATGCAGGAACTTGACATCTTGGTGTTCTTTCTTCTTCCAGAGTGTGCGGTGTCCCGCAGGCAGGCAGACCGAGACGCCAGCCATTCAATTCTGCCGAGGGAAGGAAGTCGTGTTAGTCAACTCTGATGACTTGTACTTTTCTCTGCAAGGGACTGTTCTGTAAGCCAGTCACAGAAGATGTGAACTGTATCTGTACTATGAAGTCTTATAAATAAAGTTAAGAGCTACACCTATGACTTTATCTTGCCCCAAACCCATTTAGCTAATATCC
>NW_026110348.1:120000-132032 GCF_024679095.1 Eriocheir sinensis | reverse complement strand
TAGGCCTAGATCATGTACAGATTAGATTACGCTGATGATTCACTCTGCATTATTCAACTTCTTTCAACAGAAGACCCTCTCAACAGAGAATTACATAACTCCTGGCTAGAGGCTGCAGAAAGCTTAACCTCAGACCTTACTATCATTTCCGATTGGGCAGAAGGAACCTTGTGTCCTTCAATGCCTCAAAACCCAATTCTCCACCTATCAACTCGACACAATCTTAACACCTATCCCTATTCTTCGACAACACTCAGCTGTCATCATCTTCAACACTAAACATCCTCAGTCTATCCTTAATTCAAAATCTTAACTGGAAACTTCATCTCTCTCTCACTAAATCAGCTTCCTTGAGGTTGGGCGTTCTGTATCGTCTCCGCAGTTCTTCTCCCCCGCACAGTTGCTATCCATATACAGGGGCTTGTCCACCCTCGCATGGAGTGTGCATCTCACGTGTGGGGGCTCCTCACACTGCTCTCTTGGACAGAGTGGAGTCTAGGCTCTTCGTCTCATCAGCTCTCCTCCTCTTACTGATAGTCTTCTACCTCTTAATTTCCGCCGCAATGTTGCCTCTCTTTCTATCTTCTATCGATATTTCCACGATGACTGCTCTTCTGAACCTGCTAACTGCATGCCTCCTCCCATGGCCCCGCCTTTGCAATTTTCTACTCATGCTCATCCCTATACTGTCAAACCCCTTATGCAAGAGTTAATCAGCATCTTCACTCTGTCATCCCTCATGCTGGTAAACTCTGGAACAATCTTCCTTCATCTGTATTTCCTCCTGCCTACGACTTGAACTCATTCAGGAGAAGGGTATCTGGACACTCCCGAAATTGACCTCACTTTCGACCACCTCTTTGGATTCTTTTTGGAAGCAGCGAGTAGCAGGCTTTTTTATCATTGTTTCCTTTTATTGTACCCTTAAGCTGTCTCCTTTCTTGTAAAAAAAAAAGTCGAGATTTGTACCAAAAGACATAATCTTAGTTTTGTCAGCACTGATTCCCAGATCCCACGATTCAGCAACTGCAATTAGAGTATATCTATGTCTCTTTGTACTACACTTATGTCCTGTAATACTGAGGATGGATTATGGGTCTTATCAATAAGTATAATTTTAAATCATCAACAAATAATTTGACGTTTGATAGTAGAGTAGAGGCGATGTAATTTATATATATATATATATATATATATATATATATATATATATATATATATATATATATATATATATATATATATATATATATATATATATATATATAACAGTACCTAAAACAGAACTTTGGGTACTCCACTTGCCACAGGGAACAGGGAACTATGCTGTCTGCCCACAACTACTTCCATAGTTATGTTTGTCCAAAATGTTTTGATCGTTGAGAGGACTGAGCCATCAACACCGATCCCACATAATTTGATGAGCAATATCTGGTGATTTACTGTATCAAAAGGTTTTGACAAGTAAAGAAAATTAAGTCCATCATGTTGCCCTTGTCTATCAATTTGTAACATTATTATAAGTAATAACTGGTCCTCCACAGACCTCCCTGGACAGAAACCAAACTGGGAATCACTGAGTACGGAATTGGATTCTAGATAACCTTGCGGTCTAATTACAATAATTTTATCTAGGGCTTTACAGCTGACAGATGTAAGACTTATTGGTCTATAGTTTAGAGAGTCGCTTATTTTCCCTTTCTTAAGATCCGCACAAGTAATGACTTTTTCCAGAGTTGACTGATAATAATCAAATTTTGTATCGCTGAGTGGGGATTGAGATTCCTAGAACTCGGGCAACATCGTTAACTGAAAACTGTATCTGATGAAAGGAGCCGCACGTCTTAAGGTTGATGTGGAGACTGGAGACGACCCGAAGGGTTGGTATACACTGAGACAGAAGTAGCACCTAGCATCTGGGGCGTCTCTTTTGGGTCACTTATTAGGTTTTCCATGCTACCCAGGGACCAACGGAGGGACAGCCAATGTTTTTTTTCACGTATGTAAGAATGAAATAATTTTTGCTTCACTGCGTAATTGTTGAGTATGTCCTCTCCATAAGTCATCTGTCTCTGGATGGCATAATTCCAATATTAAAAGTTAATGTTAAGGAATGTCCTCAGTGCATCTGTCGCAACAACATAACACCTGAAATGTAGCATCCTCATCTGCTTGTAGAGGGACCAACAGTGGAAAATAGCAAAGGGCATAAAAAACCAAAATCAGGGAAAGAAAAGGACATAAAACACTTAAGTTCAGGGTCAAGTGTATAAGTGCGCACTGTGAAGTAAATAAGGCCGCTTTCACAGTCACTGTTTGTTTTGATCGTTACCAATGGCGGTGATCGACGCTATAGTTCTCCACGTGAAATTGGTCTATGGGGGTAGTGGTGGCTGCAGAAAGCGACAGGTGTTGAGAGTGTATGGCAGGTGCGGGGCGAGGCTAACCCCGCAGCCACCACGAGGTGCCTTTGTAAAGGCAATACCTCCGACACCATCACATCACTACCCATCGGCCAGTTTCACTTGGAAATACTAGGCAGCGATCCCGCGACTGATAACGATCAATTCAAACAAAATGACGGTGAAAGCGGCCCTAAGTGCATGTTGTGAAGTATAAAGTGTGGCAAGAGGACCTAAAAGCGATACAAAGTATGACAGGTCAAAAGAAGAAGAAGGTCCACTATACACTGGCTGGTGTTGCGAAATATCTCCCCGCTGAAATTAGTCATTCTGTTGTCCACCACGCATGCGCACTGTGGGAATACACAGCATTAAAAGTGTTAATATGCCTGGATTTGTTCTTTTTGTCCGCTTGTGGTATTTGTGAGCGGTGAGGAAATATGGAAGCAGTAAGCAAGTTGAACCTCTCTGCGAGCTATTTTGCGATTGCGGCAGCAGTTTACGTTCAATAAGTATTGAAAAGTCAATCATGATGTTAGTGACTTGACGATATATAACAGGAGTTAGCAGATTATACCATAACACAGAAAACTACTAGAAGCTATAGGTTGGTCCAACTGTACCATGGATAACCGCGAGCAACCACCTTTACATAAGCAGACGACACCACGTGGATCACAAGCATATATTCAGAACTGCCAGCCAATTGTAAGGCAGCCGCCTTCAACTGCGGCATCAAAACGACCTGTTCTCACTTCCCATTTTCTGCCTATTACCAAGGTACGTATTTTGAGATAACAAGAAAGTAAAGTCGAAAAAATTATGATAACAAGGAGTCATCGAAAAAAAAGTAATTTTTTCCACGGGCCAGAACCAATAAGCGCTTTTCATGTATTTCAATACCTCGAGTTTCGCGATCCTCGCCATACCTTCGGAATGAAGCAAGCGCGAAACTCGAGAGGGTACTGTACTTGTATTCAAAGTAATATAAATCTTATCGTTTAAAGTGATGAAAATTAAATCGCGGGAAACTCCAAACTATGTAGTCTCATGATAATTACACTTTTCTAATATTTTTCAACAAATTATAAAATCAATTTCTGTTGAACAAAATTATTTCCAACAGTGACATGCGACGTACAAAGCTCCTTCAAGTATCGGTAACGGCATCGGTAGAAAACCAGCCGATATCAATACTCTTAAAATGTGCCGATATCACCGATACCGATACATCCCTAGTGAAAATTAATGAGAAAGAAGTGGCAAAACAAGTGACAGAGAATCCCAAAGTGTTCTGGGAGTACGTAATGTCAAAAACAAGGACCAAGTCTCGTATTAGTGATTTATACAAAGATGCAAATAATACGGAGAAGGTGACAATGGACAAGGAGAAGGCAGATGTACCCTCAGAACAGTTTGCCAGAGTCTTTACCCAAGAACCTGAAGGAGACTCACCACCAGCTGCACTGAGGGAGGCACCGAGCTTAAACAACATAGAAGTAACACACGATAAGATAAGGAAGGTGCTACAGAAGCTCAAGAGAAACAAGTCCCAGGTAACTCACTGATGACCACCTGGCGAGGCGTGGGTCAACAGTTTTCCCACGCCCTCATGACACACAGAAACATAAAATAATGATGTAAATAATAATGGAAATAAAGAAAAATGATTATGTTAAAAATTTTCTCGATCATTTTTTCTTCAAGCAAGTCTTTCTCTATGATAGATTCATACACATAAAGAAGAAAACAGGAATAGAAAATACTTAAAAGTCAACAATATTATAATAACGTTAAAATAACAATAATCACAACCCAATCTTTCTATAGAAATAAAAATCTGCATCTTAATTATTTTTAACTTTAACATCCACTAAGAAAAACCTAAAATGATAACAATAATAAAAGTAATAATAATAATAATAATAATAATAATAATAATAATAATAATAATAATAATAATAATAATAATAATAATAATAATAATAATAATAATAATAATAATAATAATAATAATAATAATAATAATAATAATAATAATAATAATAATAATAATAATAATAATAATAATAATAAAGAATTCAAGCTAACCCCTCTACCCTTTCCCCATCCACCTTAATTTACATATTGACGACACTACCTCCCCTGCCTTTCATTCATCCTTCCCCTCCCTTTCTCCCCTTCCTCAAACACACCACACTGAACACGACATCACAAGGTAGAGAGTTCCAAACATTAACAACTCGATTGAAGAAGAAGTGTTTAGCTTCGTGCGACGAGAATCTTTTACCACTTATCTTCAAATTGTGATTTCTTCTTGTTCTATTTGATCGATCAATTGTAAAGTAATCTTCCGCATTAATATCACTGAATCCTTTGAACATTTTAAACACTTCTATTAGATCGCCTCGCATTCTTCGTTTTGATAGGCTGAATAAATTTACTTCTTTAAGCCTTTGATCATATGACAAATTTCTCAACCTAGGAATCATCTTTGTTACTCTTCGTTGGACCCGTTCCAACTTTTCTATGTCTTTTCTGTAGTAGGGAGACCAAAATTGTACACAGTACTCTAGACGGGGTCGAACCAACGAATTATACAGTTTAATATTACTTTTTCCGATTTATTATTAAAGACTCGTCCGATGAGGCCAACCAATTTGTTTGCAGTTTTAACTACCTCTGAACAATGCTGACCGGGCTTTAAATCGCTTGATATAGTGCTTCCAAGATCCTTTTCTTTACTTACTGCAGAAAGTTGTTTGCCATTCATTACGTACCGAACGCGATTGCTATTTTTCCGATGTGCAACACTTTACATTTGTCAACGTTAAATTTCATTTGCCATTGATTGGCCCAACGTGCAAGTCGATCTATATCTGATTGTAAAGCTTCTTCGTCGAGTGTCGCAGTTACTTTACTAGCAATTTCTGTGTCATCAGCAAATTTTGATACTTTGCAAGTGAGCCCATCATCGATATCATTAACATAAATTAAGAAGAGCATGGGGCCAAGCACTAATCCTTGAGGTACGCCGCTTTTGACATCGAGCCAGTTAGATGTAACACCGTTTAGAACTACTCTCTGTTTCCGCTCAGAGAGCCAGTCCATAAAGCCAATTGTGAATGTTACCCGAGATACCGTGCGCCAGTAGTTTGCTGAGCAATCGTTGGTGGGGGACCTTATCAAATGCCTTTTGAAAATCCAGATATATGATATCTACTGATCTGCTTTCATCGAACACCTCAAAATATAGTGAAAAAAATCAAGTAAGTTAGTCAAACACGAAAGTTTACTACGGAAGCCATGTTGCGAATTATTTATTATCTTATTTTCTTCGAAGAATTTCACCATATTGTCGCGAATGATAGTCTCCATTAACTTACAAACAATAGATGTCAGGCTAATTGGTCGATAGTTTCCTGGATGAGACATGTCCCCCTTTTTGAAAATTGGTGTGACATTTGCAAGTTTCAATCCGACGGAACTTTTCCAACTGTTAAAGATTTATTGAATATGATGGAGAGCGGTTTACAAATTTGATGTTTGATTTCTTTTAAGACCCTAGGGGTAATTTTGTCTGGACCAGGAGCTTTGCTTACTTTAATCTTTTCAATTGTGCGTAGAATGTCCCTTTCTACGATGAGCACGCCATAACATCTTTTCGGCCCTTCTAACCTCCGGCGGTTGAGGTGATAAACAATCTTCGTCGGTAAATACGGATGCGAAAAAGTTATTTAGGATTGTAGCCATTTCATTTCATCGTTCGTGTGGTTACCATTTTCATTAGCAAGCGGTCCGATACCACAAGTGGTGACTTTTATTATTTACATAGCTGAAAAATTCTTTAGGATTAGATTTACTTGTTTCCGCTATATATTCTTCAAGATTTTTCTTGCTTCGTTTTATTAATTTCTTGGTTTCGCGGCGAATTCTGTCCAACTCTAGTTTGTCAGCCTCGCTCTGAGTTGATATGTAACTACTGTATACGCATTTTTTAAGAGATAGGCTAATTTGAATTTCGTTATTCCACCATTTGGGTTTCTTCTTAGAAGCTGAACGTCTGTTACGATAGGGTACGCATATGCTTATGGCATTGTTCAATATTGTGGTGAAGGCCCCCAAGATTTATCAATATCTGTTTCCGCCGTGATTTCAGTCCAGTCAGAATTATTTAGAATTGATCAGAGTCTTTCGAAATTCGCTCTCTGATAATCAGGCACCTTTTCTTTACTAGGAGTTACTTTACTTTCTTTCATATTGATGCTGAATGTGACTGTTCGGTGATCGATAGAGCTAAAAATTGGACCAACATTTACTTCGTTAACTAGATCAGCTGTCGTTGAAAAGATAAGGTCAAGTATATTATTTTCCCGAGTCGGTTCTTGAACGTGTTGATGCAAATCACTTTCTAGTAAATTTGTGTACAGGTCGAGCCCTGTATGACAGTTCAATGGTTCACCCCATCTTTTCACTGGCAAGTTAAAATCCCCAACAATTACTGCCTCGCAACTGCTACTTGTTTCTCATAATAATTCACTTAATGCGTGGTAGATATCAATAGTCTGCCTTGGCGGTCTGTAGATAATTCACATTACTATTTTACGAGATTTATTTTTAATTTCAATGAAGACCGTGTCTACATTGGTTATAATATCTGTTTTCACGGATACTGGATGGAGAGAGTTGTGGATATAAAAGATAACGCCTCCACCCTGTCTGTTCTCTCTTTCATGACTAAAAATGGTATAACCCGGTAATCTATATTCCGCAATGAAATCTCTATTTGAAGTGTCTATCCAAGATTCTGTGACTCCGATGATGTGATAATGATTTGTAGCTGCGAGGACTTCTAAGTCTTCAAATTTGTTACGTAGGCTACGAGCGTTTACATTGCAAGCTTTAATGTGATTCGAGAAGGGGGGAAATGGCATTGTTTTCTTTCTGCTTTGGGGGGGTTGATAACAAAAACAAAGGGATAAAAAGGAATGTATGAAGGGGGGTAGTTTGTTTTATACTTACGGGAGAAAAAGACATTGTAAACTGCACCTTTTGACATGAGTGTGTGTGTGTGGTGGGAGAGGTAAGAGGGAGAGGAGGAGGGAGGAAAGGGTATTGTTTTGTCTTTACTTAGGAGGGTTAATTAGAAACACGATGAGGTAGTAATGAGTTTTCTAGGGGAAGGGTGTGTTTGAAAGGGGATAAAAAAAAACAATATAGTGACCCTTCTGATTGAAATGGATGCATGCCAAGTTTTCTTTCCTTGAACCCAAACTAAAAAACGAAGACAGGAAGATGGAGATAGAAGAGGAGAATGAAGGCAAAGTTAAAACACGAATGGAGGAAAATAAAATAACGTAAAATAAGAAAAGAAAATAAGAAATCAAATAAATAAGATAAGATAGATAAAAAAAAAATAATGATAAAAAAAAAATAAATAAATAAAATAAGAAAAAAATAAGAGAAAATAAAATAAGAAAAATAAAATAGGAAAAAAATAAGAAAAAATAAATAAAAATAAGAAACAAATAAAATAAGAAAGAAAATAAGAAAATACGAAAAAATGAGAGAACTGAACCTTCTGACTGAAACTAAAGCATGTCATCACGTATTCTTCTTTCTCTGATCCCATACGGAGAAAACAGGAAGATAAAGACAAGGGGGAACAAAAGGAGAAAGCTGGAAAAAAAATTGGACTGCAAGATAAGGAAAGAAAAGCTGACGGTAGGAACAGAGAAAAAAAAAAGGGAAAACTGGACTGCGGAAAAGCAAGGAAGGAAAAGCTGACTGTAAACATGAAGGAAAATAATAACGAACTGCAGGGAGAAGCAAGGAAAAGCAATGCGAGTTGTAAAGACAGTTAAAGAAAAGAAAAACTCCTTAGATTAAAGAGTGTTGCGTGTCTGCCTTGTCGAGTCACAGCAACATGCAACACACACACACACACACACACACACACACACACACACACACACACACACACACACACACCTGGATACGAAAAAGCTGGGCAGGTGAGTGAGTATTGCATGAGCCAGGTGTTGTTGTTGTTATTGTTGTTGTTGTTGTTGTTGTTGTTGTTGTTGTCTGTGGTGGTGGTGGTGGTTGGGTTATTATTATTACCTTGTTATTGCATCTGTTATTGTCAAAGTTGTTGTTGTTGATGTCGCCGCTGCTATTGTTGTTGACACTACACTTCTACAGTTTTCTGGGGTTTTTTACACACACACACACACACACACACACACACACACACACACACACACACACACACACACACACACACACAAACAAAAAAACATAAAAACCAAGAAAAATCAAACAAATAAACAAAATAAAATGAATAAATAAAAACACGAAACAAGTCACATACAAAACAAAGGTAAAAACAAAATAACACAAGTTCCATCCCCAAAATCAAAACAGAACAAACTATAAAAGCTCAATTAAAGGATGAATAAGGGAGATAAATGAGTCAACAAATAATAAAACAGAGCAAGAAACAAACAAATACAATATAGCTTAATTAATTCCAGGTATCCGAGTCAGCCGTGTCACAGGTAAGAATTTCCAGGAAGGTGCGAAGCTGAGGGGACGAAGGCGGAGGAAGAGGACGAAAGAGAGAAGTGGAAAAGAGCACTGAGAGAAAATAAAGGTGGAAAGAAGAGGGCAGAGGAAGGAGAAAGAGGAGTGAGAAAGAGGGGTGAGAGAAACGAAGAAGTGAGAGAAAATGAGAGGAGGAAAAAAGCACTAAAAGAAATTAAACTGAAAAGAGGAAAGAGGAGGAAAAGAAAGAGGACTGAGAGAAACGAAAAGTGGAAAAAGGAGAAAAGTGGAGGGAGAGAGAAGGATGAAAGAATCCCACGTGAAAAGCGGAGGAAAAGGAGAAGAAAAGACTAAGAAACGAAGAGAAAGTGGAAGAGAGGAGAGAAAAAGGGCTGAGAGAAAAGAAGAAGAGGAAGAGAGAAAAAAGATGAAGGGAGGAGGAAGAGGAGAGCTGAGAGAAACTAAATGTGAAAAGGAAAGAGGAGAAGAGGACTAAGAAAAATGAAAGGTGAAGACAGCAGGAAGAAGAGAGGAAAAGTGATTTGAGAGGACCGACAGAGGAAACGAAAAGGAAAGAGAAGGAAAAATA
This sequence comes from Eriocheir sinensis, assembly GCF_024679095.1. Lineage (NCBI taxonomy): Eukaryota > Metazoa > Arthropoda > Malacostraca > Decapoda > Varunidae > Eriocheir > Eriocheir sinensis. The sequence goes on along the minus strand of NW_026110348.1, from coordinate 122,495 downwards.
GTGATGAGAGAAACGAGGGTGAAAGGGAGGAGGAAGAGGGAAAAAGAAGGATGAAGGAAAACATAGATGAAAAGATGAGGAAATGGGAGAAAAGAGAACTGAGGTAAAGAAAGTAAAAAAAAGAGTAAGGAGGAGAGAAGAGAGCTGAAATAATGACCTCTTCTCCCTTTCACTCTTCTCCCTCTTCTTCATCTTATACTCCCCCTTCCTCCCCTTCCCTTAAAAACCACTCCCTTCCCCTCTTCTATCCCGATCAATCCACTCCCTTCCCATCTTTTCTTCTCTCACCCCAATGATACTCCCATCCTCCTCCTCCCCCTTCACCCCTTTCCTCTCTTTTTTTCCCTTACCTTTAAATTCCTTTCATTTTTTTCCCTCTTCTATTCACAGTCATCCGCTCCCTCCTCTTATCTCTCAACCAAAACCCCATAATATTCCTCTCCCATGTTTTCCCCCTTCCTTCCTTCCCTTTCCTCACCCCGAAGTCTTTAATTTCTCTCTCTTTTCCCTATTTTATCCTCGTCTGTACACTCTCCCTTTCTCTTGCCCAAAACACACCCTGATACTCTTTTCCCTTTTTCTCCCTCTTCATCTTTTTTTTATCTTTCTCCCCTTTCCTCCTCTTCCCTTTAAGTTCTCCGCATATTCTCCCTTCATTCCACATCTATCATCTCCCTCCCATTCTCTTCCACCCATCACTTTAATACTCCTCTCTTCTCATTTTCCCTCTCCTCCTTTCCCTCTATCTCTCCCCTCACCCATAATTTCCTTTCATTTTTCCCTCTTCCATCATTATCTATCCACTTCTTCCACTTCTCTTCTACCTCCTCTCCTCCCCCTCTCCACCTTTTATATACTCCTCCCTCCCTTCCTCCTCCTCCTCCTCCTCCTCCTCCTCCTCCTCACCTGGAAGCCGCTCAGACCTAAATATTACCTTCCTAATTAAGGCTTCGGACGGAGGAAAAGGAAAGTCTGTATGAGATGAAGTATGGAGGAAAGGAGGGAAAAATAACGTTATTTGTTAGAGTGAGAGAGAGAGAGAGAGAGAGAGAGAGAGAGAGAGAGAGAGAGAGAGATTTACATAGAAAATCAGACCACAGACCCCATGGTCAGACTTGGTGGTCTGTCCTTAAACCTAAGTGATTTTACATTAATCAGAAGACTCCAAAACGTTGCATTTCTACTCTAGTTGATATTAAGTTGAAGGAAGTGACGGTCGAGCTTATTTTTGAAGGAGTCAATCGTGTTACACTGGACCACTGACGGTGGAAGCTTATTCCATTCTCGCACTACAACGTTGGTGAAGAAAAATTTGGTGCAGTCTGAATTTACTTGTCTACATCTGAGTTTTACGCCATTGTTCCTCGTGCGCAAAGTGTCATCGATCATAAACAATGTTGATTTGTCTACATTCGTGAAACCATTAAGTATTTTAAAACATTCGATCAGTTTTCCTCGGAGGCGACGTTTCTCAAGAGAACATGTTAAGGGTGAAAGCCTTTCTTCGTAGGATTTGTTGCGCAAGGAAGGGATCATTTTCGTTGCCCGACGCTGAACACCTTCTAATTTAGCAATATCCTTTGCATGGTGGGGAGACCAAAACTGTACCACATATTCCAAGTGGGGTCTGACTAAACTGTTGTAGAGCGGGAGTATTACATCTTTATTCTTGAATACAAAGTTTCTTTTAATGAAGCCCATCATTCTGTTCGCTTTATTTGCTGCATCGATGCATTGCTGTGAGAATTTGAGGTTTGACGCGATTTTGACCCCCAAGTCAAGCCATTGTTCCTCGTGCGCAAAGTGTCATCGATCATAAACAATGTTGATCTGTGTACATTCGTGAAACCATTAAGTATTTTAAAACATTCGATCAGTTTTCCTCGGAGGCGACGTTTCTCAAGAGAGAACATGTTAAGGGTAGAAAGCCTTTCTTCGTAGGATTTGTTGCGCAAGGAAGGGATCATTTTCGTTGCCCGACGCTGAACACCTTCTAATTTAGCAATATCCTTTGCATGGTGGGGAGACCAAAACTGTACCACATATTCCAAGTGGGGTCTGACTAAACTGTTGTAGAGCGGGAGTATTACATCTTTATTCTTGAATACAAAGTTTCTTTTAATGAAGCCCATCATTCTGTTCGCTTTATTTGCTGCATCGATGCATTGCTGTGAGAATTTGAGGTTTGACGCGATTTTGATTGACGCATTGAACGCTTTTGAGTTTAACGCCGCGCATTTCGTATTCGAACTTCTTATTCCTCGTTCCAACTTGAAGGACCTGGCACTTGTCTACGTTAAAGGGCATCTCCCATCTATCCGACCAAGCTGAAATTTTGTGCAAATCCTCTTGGAGGCTTTGCCTGTCTTCGTCAGTGAGAACCGAGTTGCCAATCTTTGTGTCGTCTGCAAATTTACTAATGCGGTTATTGAGTCCAACATCCACGTCGTTGATGTAAATAATGAAGAGCACTGGGCCACGGACCGAGCCCTGAG
>NW_026110348.1:30000-115000 GCF_024679095.1 Eriocheir sinensis | reverse complement strand
TCATCCTCGCTTTCTGCTTATTCCCTATGCTACTGTTACTTCTGTTGGTATTTTCTCTATTTTCTTTTCTTTTTCTTCGTTTCCTTCGTGTCTACGTTTTGTTCTATATCTTATTGTTTATCGGTTTCCTCCCTCTCTTTATTTATTTTTTTTCCTCATTTTTACGTCTTCTTCACTTCCTATGTATCCTCCTTTTTTGTCTTCTTCTTGTTCTGTTCAATCCCTTTCTCTTTTTATACGTTTTTTCTTAATTTATAGTCGTTCTCCCACTTTTCTCTTCCATCTTCTTCTTTTTCTTCTTCTTTTTCTTCTTCTTCTTCTTTTTCATCTTCTTGTTAATATTTTACTTCTTCGCCTTCTTTCTCTTCTTCATATTCTTCCTTCATTTTTATTATAAACTTCTTCCTTTCATCGCCTACCTCGTTTTTTTTTTTTTTTCATAATCTACATATTCTTCATCAACTTTAACATAACTCCCTCCTCCTCCTCCTCCTCTTGCTCCGGACGTAAAGAAAAGCCTCTGCGTCGTTTCTATATTTCATTGTGTTTACCATTGTTTTTTTGTACCCCGAGTGTGTATGGGGAGCACTCAGAATTTATGGCTTATATGTATGTAGAACCACGCCCCCTCTCCCCCCAACTCTCTCTCTCTCTCTCTCTCTCTCTCTCTCTCTCTCTCTCTCTCTCTCTCTCTCTCTCTCTCTCTCTCTCTCTCTCTCTCTCACACACAAACACACAATGCAGGAAACTGAGCCTTGGCAGCAGTGGGGCAGGCTCTGCCGGGCAAGGGGCGGCGGCCCCCACCAGCTTATTTTGTTGTAACTGCCGCCGCCTCGTTCACCATGACTTTTGTCAAACATTTACAATACAAATGAAGACAAAATTAGTGAGCAGAATGTTCCCTAAAACCTGCAGCAAGCACAACATCCGACGCACCGTGCTCGGCACCTGCGTCGTGCTGGCCGCCGACGGCGGCGCCAGCGTCTGGGCGCGGCCCACAAGGTGACCATCACCCTTTGCCGGCGTCAGGGTGCTGGCGAGCCCTCAGCTCGCGGAAGGTGGCCGCCTTCGCCTTCCCGGAGGCGTCCGGCCCCACCTCCGTCACTGCCCCGCTGGACCTGGAGTACCTCTTCAGGTGCAGCGGGAAACCAGACGCCGAAGCCACGCAGATCAAGATCTGTGTGGCGTACCGCCGCGGTGCAACTCGCAAGGCCCGCGTTAGCCTGGAGGAGTTCCTGGAGGCGCTGCTGGATGGAGGGCGACCTGGCAGCTTCTACTTGTACATCTATGAAGCCAAAGTCGGCCTCCAGCAAGCCAGTCAGCAGTTCCAGGCCCTTCCCACAACATGGCCACTGGAACAGAAACCTGACAAGGGAAAGAAGGCCATGTATACTGAAGGAAACGCCGCCAATGATGAAGACACCTACAACGAATGGAAAGTTTACCTAGAAAAGGTGTTTGCGGTGGAAGACGATGAAGGAAACACCCCCAATGATGAAGACACCTACAACGAATGGAAAGTTTACCTAGAAAAGGTGTTTGCGGTGGACGATCATGACGATGACACTTACAATGACGATGACACCTACAATGACGATGACACTTACAATGACGATGACACCTACAATGACGATGACACCTACAATGATGAAGACACCTACAACGAATGGAAAGTTTACCTAGAAAAGGTGTTTGCGGTGGAAGATCATGACGATGACACTTACAATGACGATGACACTTACAATGACGATGACACCTACAATGAACGGAAGGATCTCCCGGAAAGGGTGCTTACGGTGAAAGATAAAGACTTTGGCGAGGCGGCGCACGAGGTTGTGGAAGCCTCTGATGTCGATGCAACAGAAGAGGAGGAAGCCTCAAATGTTCCTGCCGCGAAAGAGGAAGAAGAAGAAGCCTCTGATGCTGGTGACGCAGAAGAGAAAGAAGCCTCTGATGTTCCTGCCGCAGAGGATGAAGAAGCCTCTGATGTCGGTGCCGCAGAGGATGAAGATGCCTCTGATGTCGGTGCCGAAGGAGAGGAGAAAGTCTCTGATGTTACCGCCGCAGAGGAAGAAGAAACCTCTGATGTTCCTGCCGCTGAAGCGGAAGAAGCCTCTGATGTTACCGCCGCAGAGGAAGAAGAAACCTCTGATGTTCCTGCCGCTGAAGATGAAGAAGCCTCTGATGTTACCGCCGCAGAGGAGGAAGAAACTTCTGATGTCGGTGCCGCTGAAGAGGAAGAAGCCTCTGATGTTACCGCCGCAGAGGAGGAAGAAACCTCTGATGTCGGTGCCGCTGAAGAGGAAGAAGCCTCTGATGTTACCGCCGTAGAAAAGGAAGAAGCCTCTGATGTCGGTGCCGCTGAAGAGGAAGAAGCCTCTGATGTTACAGCCGCAGACGAGGAAGAAACCTCTGATGTCGGTGCCGCTGAAGAGGAAGAAGCCTCTGATGTTACCGCCGGAGACTAGGAAGAAGCCTCTGATGTCGGTGCCGCTGAAGAGGAAGAAGCCTCTGATGTTCCTGCCGTAGAAAAGGAAGAAGCCTCTGATGTTCCTGCCGCAGAGGAGGAAAAAGCCACTGATGTCGGTGCCACAAGAGAGGAGGAAGCCTCTGATGTCGGTGCCGCAGAAAAGCACCCCTGCACGGAGAAGCCTCTCGGGGCGAAGTCCATTCACCAGTGACCGTCCCTGCCGCCCCCGCCACAGCTTCCCTCGCCTACCGCAGCCTCACCGTGGCGCAGAGATTCATCTCCCGCCTCGCAGGACCCAGTGACCGCCAGCTGGAGGACCTGCGGCGGAGCCACGGCGTCAGCATCGTGCGGGTCAGGCGAACCCTGCACATCAAGGGCAACAGGGACGCCGTACTGCGATGCCACAGACACATACGCGACGAGATCGCCGAGTGGCGGAGGCGCGAGGCCGCTGAGGCTCAGTAAGCGAGCCACAGACATGCCTGTGACCCGTGACGGCCGCCTTAGCACCATGTTTCTTAGCATTTCTTATCATTTCTTGTCTTTCTTATCAATCTAGATATTCTGTTGTTGTTGTTGTTGTTGTTGTTGTGTTCATAGCCACCTCCCCTGCAAGATCACAACAGATCACTCGGTTCTGTTGAGTCATCGTGAGCCGGTTTCGAGTTTCGGGTGAAGGCGCTGAATGGAGCGGCTCAGATCCAGGATGAACTAGACAGAGTGTATGACTGGGTGGGGATGTGACAGATAACATAAGAACATAAAAAGAACGGAAGGAGTCTGCAAGAGGCTGGTAGGCCTGTACAAGGTAGCTCCTGTGAACCTAAGCTCCTGTGAATCTTACCCCACCTAATATCACTGTCCATGAATTTATATATGACTTTTCCTTTTCCTTTTTCTCCTTTTTTTGTTTTTTTGTTTGAAGTGTTGCAATTTTTGATTCGTAATTTTTTTCCATATTTTTCTTGTGTATTGCTGAGTCATTGTTCTTCTCTTCCTCGTTTTCTACCTTCTACTCCTCTTCCTCTTCTGCCTGTTATTTTTTTCTCCTTTTGCAACAACTCTCATTTCTCTTCTTATTCCTCGTCCACTTATACTTTCTTCTATTTTTCATTCTCCTTCTCCTCCTCGTCCTTCTCCTCCTCATTATCTTCCAACTCCTCCGTCCACACCTCTAGTTCCTCTTTTTCTCCTATTCCACTTCTTTCTTCTCCATCCTTCTTCTTCCTTCTTCTTCTCCTTTATATATTCCACATCTTTGTTCTCGTAACACTATTTTAATCCCTCTTCGTCTTCCATCACCTCCTCCTCCTCCTCCTCCTCCTCCTCCTCCTCCTCCTCCTCATCTCCCTTCTCATTACGCGGCTAGACTTGGAAGACTTCTTAGTGAGCAGGTGTCACTTTTCAGAGCATAAAAAACAGCGAGCCCCGACAGAGAACGTCACGTAAACAATCAAAGGACCACCAGCCAATCCCACCTTGACCATATAAGCGCGTGTTATGTAAACGCCCGCAGCATTCGAAATAAATTCACAGACCTGGAGGAACTTGCTGCAACGGAAAACTTCCACATTATCGCCGTCGCGGAGTCATGGTTAAATACAAATAACAGAGATTTTATTGCGGAATTTAGCTTACCCGGCTATTCAATTTTTTTTGCGACAGAGAAAACAGAGTTGGTGGTGGCGTCGTCTTATATATTCGTGCTGATTTAAATCCACGTGTTATCAAAGTCGAAAGAATAAATAATATAGACACCGTTTTCGTAGAGATTAAAAACCATTCGAGTAAATTAGTTATTGGCATTGTTTACAGACCTCCAAACCAAGCAATGCAAATAGACAGAAAACTGTTCGAACAAATTTCTAACATGTAATCAATTTGAAGCCGTAATTATGGGAGACTTTAACTTACCATTTAAGAGTTGGGGAGACACGTTAAATATACACTCGGGTCACGATCTATACAGTAACTCATTAGAAAGTGCGCTTTATCAGCATGTGCATAAACCAACTCGCGAAAATAACATCCTCGATCTAGTTCTCACAACTAAAGAAAGCCTAGTTAAGGATCTCAATGTTGGTACAGAATTCAGCGACAGCGATCATCGAATGATTTCGTTTAAGATAAAAATCAAAGAGAACATGAAAACGAGTGAAGAAAGAATACCTGATTACCGACGTGCGGATTTTGACAAACTAAGAAATTTAGTAGCGAATGCAGACTGGAGCGAAATTTCTGCAGCCTCAGATATAAATAAAGCTTGGGAAACATTCACAGAAACTTTAAGTAAAGCCGTGAATTTATGCGTACCATTCCGTAAAAGACGACCAGCAGCCAACTGGAAGCCTAAGTGGCGGAATAATCAACTCAAACGCCAAATTAAGAATAAAAATCGAGCGCGTCGCAAATACTTGATTACAAGTAATGAAACAGACACAACTGAATTCCAAAGATTACGCCGAGAAACAAAAAGAATCATACGTCTCAATAAAAGAAACCTAGAGCTTCATATTGCAAGCGCAATAGCAACTGTAACTGTAAAACGCTTTCCACCTCACAACAAACGTTTACAAGGCCACGAAGGCGAGTAATCGAGTTTTCCGGAGTATTTTCAAGATCCCATCACAGAGGCCTCGTCAGACTACCGCCAGGACCGTAAACTACCCCTGGACGCGCCCAACACTCCACGACAGCCTTGCCCAGTGTGTGTGCCTGGACGCCGAAAGGTTTACCAACATGACCCCCGAAGTAGCCGGTGACGCGTGATTCAGGGCGCCGCGACTGGCTCGGGTCCGGCATGCATGGCAGAGTTTAAAGGCCCATCATTCATCCCTGCGCCGCCCTCAAGGTCACGCTGGCCTTAGCCCCGCCCCGGCACACGATAGAAAACGGGATTTTTGTAAGGCAGACTCCGGGATTTGATGGCGCTCCCTGCTGGAGTGACTGACTTAGTTTAAGAATGGCTGATTGAATGCCTTGACTGACTGACTTATCTTGACTAGCTGACCATGCTGATGTAGGTGGCTGACTGACTGACTGACTCGCTGGCTGTGTGGCTACGAAAATAGCTGAATGAATGCCTGACTGACTAAATGACTGACTGACTGACTGACTGACTAGCAGTCTGACTACCTACGTAACTGTCTGACTGCCAGACTAACTAATGTATAATTGAATGACTGATTTGGCTGACTGACTGACTGACTGACTCTGTGGCTACGTAAAAAAAATGATTTGTTGCCTGACTGACTAAATGACTGACTGACTGAATGAATGAATGAATGGCAAACGGACTGACTGAATGAATGAGTGAATGGTTAACCCGGTAGGAAGCAGCGGGGATCATGTTTCTTAATGGTTCCTCCAAGTGAGAAAAATAAGAAAAAATCACCCTCACACAAACCACTTCATAATATATATCCAAGCATTTGTGATCAGATTATGTATCATCTATTTAGGGGGGTTTATATCATGGCACAAATTTGGCCCGTCGCTGCTACACGGTGAAGCCACAAATTTGGACCGTCGCTGCTACCGGGTTAACTATCTAACTGACTGGCTAACTGACTGAGTGACTGACTGATTGACTGACTGCTGGACTGAGAGAGAGAGAGAGAGAGAGAGAGAGAGAGAGAGAGAGAGAGAGAGAGAGAGAGAGAGAGAGAGAGGGATAATATACAGACGGATAAAGGACGAGGAATAAATGGAATATATTAACAGATGAAGGAGGGACGGAGAGACACGAATAGAAAGAAACTGAAAGAAAGAATGTACGAGCAGGTATTAGACAAAATAGACAGGAGACGGTGACTGGCAGTGGGACAGGAAAGGAAAGTGTGTTGGGGCTGGAAGAGGAAGAACAGGTGCGGGCATGAACGAGACGGAGCAAAAGAGAAGGAGACTGAATGAAGGACAAAGACGACGAGAGAAAAAGAGAGGAAGTGAGCCAGACGTCGCCTGCCTCCGTGTGTTTCTTTCTTGTTTTGTTATCCATCAAGGTGAGGATATTATTTTTTTCATGGGTGTTAGCGAAAAGCCTATTCAGTAGTACGGGCCGTGCCCGTGAAATGCTGCCACTGTTACAGAGGAAGTGTTGTGTTCCCACACGCTACATTCCCTGCTCCCTCAGCACAGCTCCGCCTCGCTATTTCCAGCACACTCCAAATTCAGGGTGACGCCTCGCCGCTGTGCTCAGCGTGATCAGCTCGCCTTGTGTCTCAGCTACAGTCGTCGTGTTGTTCCTTACATCACACTGCGGCCTTGTGTGTCAGTGTGTGTGCCTTGTGTGTGTGTGGGGAATGTGATGCGTCTAGTGTGCTGGCATGGAGATAACGTTAAACACTGTGTGTGCCTTGTGTGTGTGTGTGGGGGGGGAATGTGATGCGTCTAGTGTGCTGGCATGGAGATAACGTTAAACACTGTGTGTGCCTTGTGTGTGTGTGGGGAATGTGATGCGTCTAGTGTGCTGGCATGGAGATAACGTTAAACACTGTGTGTGCCTTGTGTGTGTGTGTGTGGGGAATGTGATGCGTCTAGTGTGCTGGCATGGAGATAACGTTAAACACTGTGTGTGCCTTGTGTGTGTGTGTGGGGAATGTGATGCGTCTAGTGTGCTGGCATTGAGATAACGTTAAACACTGTGTGTGCCTTGTGTGTGTGTGGGGAATGTGATGCGTCTAGTGTGCTGGCATGGAGATAACGTTAAACACTGTGTGTGCCTTGTGTGTGTGTGGGGAATGTGATGCGTCTAGTGTGCTGGCATTGAGATAACGTTAAACACTGTGTGTGCCTTGTGTGTGTGTGGAATGTGATGCGTCTAGTGTGCTGGCATGGAGATAACGTTAAACACTGTGTGTGCCTTGTGTGTGTGTGTGTGGGGAATGTGATGCGTCTAGTGTGCTGGCATGGAGATAACGTTAAACACTGGCGTACCACAAAATTGAAAAGGGGGGGCCAATATATATATATATATATATATATATATATATATATATATATATATATATATATATATATATATATATATATATATATATATATATATATATATATATATATATATTTTTTCTGCGTCCAGTATTATTACAAGCGCAGGGATCCCATACAGCTTGAGGATTCGGGTTAGATCGCTAGGGTAAATTTGTTATTTTTTATACATACATGTATTGATACATATATATACATACATTGTACATTTTAGAAGTTTATTGGCAGCATATAAGTACAACATAAACCTGGGAGATTTAAATAATCTTAAAAGTACTAATTTTATGTTACTTGAGCAAACATTACTTTTAACATAAGAACATAAGAACGTAAGGAGTGTGCAAGAGGCCGGTTGGCCTATACAAGGCAGCTCCTGTACACTCAACCCCACCTTACCTCACCATCCATGGCTTTATCTAACCTCTTCTTGAATGTATCTATGGTATTGGCACCCACAACATGGCTCCCAAGCCTGTTCCATTCGTCCACCACTCTATTGGTGAACCAATTCTTGTATATGTCTTTGTGGAATCTGAATTTGTCTAACTTAAAACCATTGCCACGCGTCCTACCTGGCTCTTTCACTCTCAAAATTTTATTGACATCCCTTTATTAAATCCCTTCATCCATTTATAAACTTCGATCAAGTCTCCTCGCAACCTTCGCCTTTCTAGAGAGTGTAGATTTAACTGCTTCAGCCTGTCTTCATAAAGCAAGTTTCTCACCCCCTGAATCATCTTTGTCATCCTCCTCCGTACAGATTCTAACATCTTGATATCCATTCTATAATAGGGGGACCAGAACTGAGCTGCATAATCGAGATGAGGTCGAACTAGTGCTAAGTAAAGTTTGAGGATGACTTCAGCGCTCCTATTGCTCACGCTCCTTGAGATGAAACCTAGTACTCTGTTTGCCCGATTTTTAGCCTGAATGCATTGAGCCCTAGGACGGAGGTCAGCGCTCACTAGGACTCCTAAGTCTCTCTCACGCCCAAACCTGCTTAGAGGAGTGTCATTTAAGGAGTAATTGTGAGGTTATTCCAACCTACAAACAAAATGCTACACTTCCAGACATTGAATTCAATCTGCAACTTCCTCGAACAATTATATAGTCTGTCAAGCTCATCCTGAGAACAGTAGCGTCGCTGTCTGATTGGATTACTCTACCGATCTTGGTATCATCTGCGAACTTACTGACATCGCTACTAATTCCTGTGTCCAAGTCATTGATGTAAATAATAAAAAGCAGAGGACCCAGCACCGACCCCTGTGGGACTCCACTCGTAACACTGCCCCACTCAGATTTCCTACCATTGATTTGCACTCTCAGCTTCCTACCACTAAGCCACGCCCTGATCCAGCTCAAAACTTTCCCATCTACGCCGTGAGCCTGTAATTTTAGTAATAGCCGGTGATGAGGGACTTTGTCGAACGCTTTACTGAAATCTAGATATAATATGTCATAGTTTTCATCTCTGTCAACCGCCTCGATTACTTTAGTGTAGAAGGACAACAGGTTAGTAAGGCAAGACCTACCCTTTGTGACCCCATGTTGTGAATCATGAATTAAATTATGCTTTTCTAGATGGTCCCGAATGCTCCGGGCTATAATTGACTCAAAAATCTTTCCTACAACTGATGTTAAGCTAATTGGGCGATAGTTTGAGGTGGCTGACTTGTCTCCCTTTTTGAAAATCGGCGTCACATTAGCTACTTTCCATTGATTGGGCACATACCCAGAATTTACCGACATTTTAAAGATATCGGCAAGAGGGCCACTAAGGACTTCCTTGCACTCTTTCAGAACCCTTGGGAATACTTCGTCTGGGCCCGGCGATTTGTTTTTCCTCAACCTACCAATCTCATCCTGGACTACTTGCCTAGTGATGATCACATCCCTCAACTTGTCGTTCTCGTCACCCTCATATACCTGAACTCTCTCCGGAATGGTTGTTAGATTTTCCTGCGTGAAAACTGAGAGGAAATAGTCATTCATCATTTGACTCATATCTTCTTCATTCTCAACGAGCTCGCCCGTGTTTGTTTTCAACGGTCCAATTCTGTCCCTTGTTTTCGTCCTGTACAATTTAAAGAAGCCCTTGGGATCGCTCTTGGCCGCGTTGGCTACCCTAATCTCATAATTTCTTTTTGCTAGGCGGGTGTTCTTCTTCACCGACCTGACGAGCTCAACATACCTACCCGTGAGATGGATCTCTCCGTTCTTTATTTTCCTATAAATTCCTCTCTTCAAGCCTATTTCATGCTTGAGTCTGCGGGTCATCCATTTGGGGTCGTTATTTTCCTTCCTACGTGCTTGGTAAGGGATATGCTGTCTCTGACCCTCTGCAATTTCTCTAACTAAATTATTGTAGGTCATTTCTACATGGTTCCCCTGTCTTTCCGGTTCCAGCCCTGAGATCTGGCCCTCATCCAGCCCTAAGGTTTCCCAATTTACCTCCTCAAGGTGTCTTCTGAGCCCCTCATAATCAGCTCTTCTAAAGTCGGGCACCAACACAGGGTTGAGTTCATGGGTCACCGCCCAGTCTAATTTAAACCTAATTTCCTTGTGATCACTGCCACCTAATTCTCCCTCAACATCTAGCTCGCTGATCATATACTCGGTGTTAGTTAAGGCCAAGTCCAGAATGTTGTTACCCCTGGTGGGCTCTGTTACTGTCTGCTTGAGAAAATTTTCTTGTATTACTTTCAGAAAATCCTCAGACTCTAGATCACCCACCACGCCTTCCCAGTCTATATTCCTATAGTTAAAATCCCCCATTATGCAGACATTTTTGCTCCTGCTCGCCCTGCCTACCTCTTGTAGTAATATATCAGTGTCCTGCCTGCTGAGGTTGGGTGGCCTGTAAAGAACCCCTAGAATTAGTTTGTCTTTCCCTTTGTGGACGTCCACCCAAACTGATTCTGAGTCGCTATTTGTTTGAATAGAGTTGTTAGCGGAACATTTAAATGTGTCTTTAACACTAAGTGCCACCCCCCCTCCCCTTCTTCCCTTTCTATCTTTGTGAAACATCTGGTAACCCTCTATTTCATACTCAGACACAAAGTTTTTGTTGGCAGTATCCACCCATGTTTCCGTGATAGCTATAATGTCGAATTTCTCGACACATGCTTTCCCCCTCAGTAGATCTATCTTGTTCCTGAGACTCCTACTGTTGGTGTAATAAGCCGTTAGCCCATCCTTTCTTATACCCTTTCGATTTCTCCTGCGCCCCCTGGTCCCAGTCTGCTATGCATTGACAGGCCCTCCCCCCTCGCCTACTCTAAAAAATTATGTAGGGTGCTAAGTGATCGCTCGAGGGAGTCTGCGAGAACCTCCACCCCCTGGAGTGACAGATGCACGCCATCCTTGGCATACAAGGTGGCTTTATTGTAGAAGAGGTCCCAATTGTCAAGGAAAAGCCAACCATTTCGCTTACAGTGGGCCGCCAGCCTGCTGTTTACTGCTAAGGCTCTGAAGCTATCCTCTCCCACCCCCTCCTCAGCAAAACCCCACAACAGCCGGCACCCCCGAAGTCCCTCACCTTAGCAAACGATTCCCTGAAGCGAAATATCTCTTCGCTACCCACCTTACTGATGTCATTACCACCGTAACTGCAGAAGACGATTGGCTGTGTCCCCTCCCCTGCTAAAATTTCCTCCATTCTGTTAGATACGTGCTGGATGCCTGCCCCGGGAAAGCACACTCGAAGCCTATTTTCCTTATCCCTTGAACAAAAGTACCTGTCAATGAACCTGACTTGAGAGTCCCCAACCACCAGTACTTTCCTCTTATTAACTTTTTCAGTAGACGGAAGGAAGCCGCTACAGGAGGAGGGAGGGGCGGCAGCAGGAGTGGGAGGAGGAGGAGGAGGAGGCGGAGGTGGAGGAGGAGGAGGAGGAGGAGGAGGACGATGAGTGGACGAAGGAGAGAGGAAGGAGATGACGTCGAAGGGGAGGGGAGAGGAGGTGGCTGAGGTGGTGGCAGAGGTGGTGGGGGAGGCAGGGAGGAGGGAGAGGGAGGAGGAAGAGGAGGAGGGGGAGGAGGGGGACGATGAGTGGAAGAAGGAGAGAGGAAGAGGATGACGTCGAAGGGGAGGGAGGAGGAGGAGGTGGCTGAGGTGGTGGCGGAGGTGGTGGGGAGGCAGGGAGGAGGGAGAGGGAGGGAGGCAGGGGAGGAGGAGGAGGCAGGGAGGTAGTGGTAGCAGAGGAGGGGGAGGTGATGTGGGGAGGACAAGGAGAGAATGCGAGGAAGAGCAGGAAGAGACGGAAGGGAGGAAGAGGTGGAGGAAAGGGAGAGGGGGGTGATGAATGAGAGTCAGCGGCGGCAGAAGGGAAGGGAAGTATGGTGGGTGTGGAGAGGGGAGAAATCTTGTTCATTTCTATAATTTGGACTGCAAAAATTTTCCCTCGAAACAACACTACTTACTCTAGAACTAAATGTTCTGATAAAAAAGTAATATACTGGCAAGGAAAAAAATGTTATATTCATATAACATGTATAATCTTCGTTTATGCAGGCTGCTGCTGTAATACATATTTTTACAAGATACTTGGAAACTGGGTCAGGTATTTTATGAATATAAAATAAAAATTAACTAGATGAATTAGATTCGTTACTGTCAACAACAATACATTGTAACTGGTTTACCTCAAATTTATGCGTCTGTTCTAACGTGCAAATTCATCAAGGACTTCATGATCAAGATTTGTGTCACAATGGACAGAGTAAGGCCAGTCCATTTAAACGACTGTCACTCACTGCGTTCCTAAGGTATGTTTTAAGCAATTTAAGGGCACTTAATAATCGCTCATTGGTGGAAGTGCTAACAGGTCGGGTTGAGAAATTTGCAATAGGGTGGAAAATTTTGGACGTGTGCCCAATTTTTTGGCACATGCTAATGTCTCAAGAACTTGCTTTGACCTCTCATGAGATTCACGACGCTTCCAATAACTCTGCCCCCGTAGATAGTCATCTTCAACGAGATCGGCATCTCCATCAAGAAATTTCCATAAAATTCAACTGACTCCTTCAGTTTACCAAAGCCATTATCAACTGAAAAAGAGGGAACAAGATTTCCCAACAAAAAACTCCTAATGTGTTTAGATGCAAACCTTTCCCTAAGTTGTGCTATAGCAGTGTCCGAAAATGGGAGAAAAATAGCTCTTCGATAGTACTCCTATGGAGTTGCTGTTGAAGGGTTAGCCTTAATTATGTTTATGATGACCACTAATTGTTCAAGGCTTCTGGATGATATCTCCGTGCCTTTCCTCAGCTTGGGCAAAAAGTTGGTTGAACTTATTTCCATCACGATAGAACTGAAATGCATCTATGCAGCTCTGTGTAGCTACACTTCCATGAGCACCCATCAGTTCTTGTTGTGACCCCTGCAGCTTTTCTGGCAAGGGTTTAGTGACACTTAGAACTGAGGTGAGCACTTCCAAACTCATGAGAAAACCTGGGTCACTTATTGCTATAGATTAGGCTTGGCTGCTGATTCTTCACCTAACGTGTTTTGCAGTAATTATTCTTAATCATTATTTCATTATCTACCTACCTGATTAACTGAATTATCCGGGCATCAGCAGACTCAGTAATGACTTTCCTACATTACATAGAGTACGTACGTGAAGCGTTTTCTGGCGTTTTGTGACCAGGGAGGAAATATGTAAAGAATGGAAAGACACAAATCCCAAGCCTGCGTGAATTCAAGAAATGACACACGCTGTAGAAAAAAAGTATTACATAAACAGAAAATGAAGTCTATCAATCATAATTTTTAGAAATTTGGAATTTGTGGTCAGAAAATATTATACGGATAACATGAATAGGCTACGGCCACGTGAGCCTACGTCGTCAATGAATGTTTCTCAAAATAGATCACCTGGGCCCGTATCCTCACGAGCTATTAACTTTTACTCTTAAGGGGGGCGGCTACGGGGTATTTTTGGCCGAATATTTTTGAAATCTGAGAAATTCTTTTTCTTCGCTCACTGTGGCCGAGATAGCCTAAATTATCAAGTGGTAAGGTTTGTTTTGGTCAAATTAAATCCCTTACGGCCGGGAAGCCATGTTTAAATACCCCGCGCGGTTGCGTCAGAGGCCTGAGTCACGCGGTTACACACGTGGTGTCATTCAATGCTTATATACGCGTAAATTTTCAATAAAAAATGATTTCTTCTTTATGAATCTGCATCACTTGGCATCTCAGAGAGGGTGGATGGAGTGAGTCATGCTGCCCGAGGGCCGAGAGGACTGTAGATCACGCGTCAGTGCGTCCTTGCTTTGCTTAGAGGGAGGTCGCACGTTTGCTGCTCTGGTTTACCACTACATTCTTCCACATCCAGTCCAAAAAGAAAAGAAAACAGCAGAAGAAGGATGAAGAATACCAGCCTGGAGAATATTGATAAAATCTGGCGACAGTGAGAAAGGTGGCGCCTTTTGACACCCTCACATACCAGTGAATAATACTTTCTCAACACTGAGAAAGGGGGACCAGATGCCTTATCAATATCTCCAGTCAATCAGCAAGGTTTGCACAATCATGTGTGAAAATTTCATCTCAATCGGACAATTATGAAGGGCATGACAGGGGTAAATGCAAAAAAAAAAAATTAGGAGCCGATTTCTCAAAAGTTGGTTTTTTACACTTCAAAAAATTTCAAAAAATCAGTAAATCATCTGACTGACAATTGTTAGGTATCAATAAAAACTTCAATCAAAGGCCGATTTTTTGTTGGGAATAGATTTTTCAATATGGCCATGAGAAACGGGATACAGAGCGGAGAAAATCAAGTGTGAAAAACAATTTTAAAAATTTTCTCTCAAAGATAAAAAAATCAAAAATCTGTTCTGTTCCCGACAAAATGTAGATATATAATCGAAGTTTCATTGGTAATTTTTCAAAGTGATTGACTTAAAAAAAAACCCTGTAAATTGAAAAAAAAAAAAATAATTAGTGCTCAAATTGAAAAAAAACGCGTTTTACCTCAGTGCCCCCTATCATTCACCCAATCTCCATGAAATTCACAATACACTCCTCATTAACACCAACAAACAACATAATAAAATTTCAAGGCTATTGGACCTACCAAAAGAGCTGTAGGGGGGGGGGGGTAGTCGCCCCCCTTAAAGTTACTATCAAAGTTAATAGTTTCAATTTATTAAGAGTAACAGCTATCCTCGTCAACTTTGAGTGTAAGTATTAGCAAATCCTGGCTACTATTATCTTCTTCTTCTTCTTCTTTATGGCGGGCTCGTTGCTAAGGACGCCTCCGTGCAAAACGTAAACATCCGACATGAATTAAGTATATATTTCAAAAGAAAAATAAAGAAAAGATGTATAAATGTACAACAGAAACATAATAAATGGCAAACACAAGAAAATACTGAGTTTTGTGGCAGATAGAAGCAGCCTCAAAGGCTGTTTTTACTCCGTCACTCGTCAATACCCGTATCTCCCCGCCTGCGTCACAACTTGCTCTGCTGAAATTACCGCACCATAACCACGTCATCTGCCCCAATGATCTACGGGCCGGAGAACCAGCGCAGAAAAGGAGTAAGTTTAATTGGTCGCCAGATGAAACGGTCTTCTTACGTCAAATTCATGAAAAAATACGTACAATCAGAGGGTGTTATGGGAAGAGCATCACCCCTGAGGATAAGAAGAGAGCGTGGACTGAAGTGGCAGAAGCTGTAACAAGGTTGGTAATCACATAGTCATGCTTCAGTTAGCTTACAAACTAACCTAACCAAATCAAGTGGGTATTTTTTACATAATAACACAACCACTGACCTTCCAAACAGAACATACCTTTTCATTCTGTATCTGAATAGTTTCATTATGACCATTTCTGCCACAACCCCCTCTCCCTCAACAACCTAACATAACTAAACCTAACCATGCCAAACCTGCCCCGTCCTACCGAACACATCCTAACTTAACATGCCAAGTTTGTTGGGGGGTAAGAGGGGGTTGGTATAGATAGTTAAGGCATATTTGACCTTTTTTTATTTTTTATTATTTTTCATTTGTTTATTATTTTTTTATTGGGGGCGGGGGGGGTGATGCTAGGCATGCCAGACTATGGACACTTTTACAAGTACTTTATGTCAAGACTATATGGGAATAGGTAAGTTTCGTGAGAATGGTAAAGTAAGATTAAAATAGTATATTTATAGCATTGGTCAAACAGATTATGATGATATAATGTTAGATTGGAATGTACTCAAGATAATGAGATTAAGGTTAACGCTTTTATTTTGTTTGTTACATATTCACACGTTCATGATTCAAGTAACTTGCAAACTAACCTAACCTCGTCAAATGGGTATTTTTGTATACAAACACAACCACAGAGTTTCCAAACAGAACATACTTTTTCCTACTGCTCCATGTGAATAGCATTATCATGACCATTTCTGCTGCAACCCCCACTCCCTCAACAATCTTTTTTTAATTTTTTTTACGTTGTTGCCTATTGCGCCATCTAACATAACTAAACCAACTCCTGCTAAACCTGTCCTACCTAGCACGTCCTAACCTAACATGGTAGGTCCCCAAGTTTGTTAGGGTGGAAAGGGGGTTAGTATAAGAGAGTCAAGTCATATTTACCTGTTATTTTATTTATTCCTTATTTAGATTTTTTTTGGGGGGTGGGTGGGTTGGGCATGCCAGACTCTCAACACTTTTACAAGTATTTTATGTTAAGACTATATCGGAATAGATAGATTTGATGAGAATGGTAAAGTAAGATTAAAATATTATTTTGATAACATTGGTCAAACAGTTTCTGGTGATATAATGTTAGGTTAGAAGTACTCAAAAGAATGGAATTAAGATTAATGCTTTGAATTTTTTTGTATAGCTGTATTGTGTAATATCCTCCTACTTAGAGAAAAGCATTTTAGAAAAGTAGGTAATGAAAAGTAGTATTTATGGCCATGTTCATAACAACTAAAAAGTTAATGTCTTATGATGCATGTAAATAAAATACCGGTACTGATTTAGCTTTCCATCACAGCATGTATTACATGTTATTGGAGAAGGTATGGGAAATAAATAGCATGCCATAGTGAAACGATTAAGATACTCGCTTTACATTTATACCTTGACAGTGCCTTCCCTGGGAGTGTACCCCGTACGCAGGATGACTGTGAGAGGCGTTGGTACAACGTACAACAAAAATCAAAGCCTCGCATTACCAAGTGCAAGAATGAGCAGCGGCAGGCTGGTATTTTTTTTAGTTGTTATGTCTTTAATGTAAAACTTATATTAGTTAGTTTTTTATGTGCTCACAGAATGCAGCTATACTGGCCACAACGCCTTTATTTCAGCTTAAAGTTAATAAGTTCATAGCAGTGAACTGTATATTTTATATATAACTTTTTTTGATGTTCATCTGTCAATGACTATCAATCTATCTAAATACCTTGGCTATCTTCCCCCAATGAAGGGTTTTAGCCAAGACAGGCACACACTCACTCACACACCCACACTCATGTCCACCACTCTCTCAGCTGCACAGCCCCTGAGGGAGTAAAAAAGGCCCTCACTGCATGGGGGATTAGCTGCACAGTTCAGACAGGGAACTTCCACACCAAGGCCTCACAGCATACACTGGTTTACCCCTGCCCCTTCATAACAATGACATTTCCCCCAGCACCTGAGTGCCCCACACGTGTGGCACCACAGATACGCAGACATTAACTGTGGTAGATAAACTGGTGGATGACATCATAGGCTGCTCGCCTCATGTATTTGAAGGGGTACCAGAGCCACTCAGCATTGACACAGCTGATGATGTGTTAGGGATAGGACAGCAGCAACAGTCAAGCAGCAGTGAAATATTGACTGGCCTGTATGTTATGGGGGAAAAACTTTTATATTCTCATTAAAACAATTTATTAATCACTCTTAAATTCATATTCTTTGTAGATACACACTTTATCAGTCAATTATTTTACAACCAATAACAAATAGTGGAATATTTCTGTTAATAAGTAATATTTCACCTTTAAGATCCTTTTTCTTCAACTACGTACCTATTTAACCCATCCGCTACGATTGGCATGGATTTGGCTTCCACTGCTAGCCTGGTTACATAATAGTCCCAGGTCTTTCTCTGCCTCTGCGGTGGATAGTGGAGTGTTTCCCATGTGGTATTGGTATGCTGGATATCCCCTCCCAAGGTGTAGGATTACATTTTCTTCACTGAATTGTAGCAACCACTTTTTGTTCCATTTCTGTGGTTTGGTGACGTTTTCTTGCAGGAAATCCGCAGTTAAGGGGTTAAGTTACATGCATTAATCATGACTAATATATGACGCTTTTTTTCAGCCCCGCTGCTGTATTGCTAGAGACCATCCCAGCACATTGTTCATTACTTGTGGAAAATATACCATCAGCTGCTCCGGCAACAGCCACTGCTTCATCATCTGCTGGCACTATGACACCAGCCACTGCTTTAACATCTGCTGGCCCAATGACACCAGCCACTGCTTCATCATCTGCTGGCCCAATGACACCAGCCACTGCTTCATCATCTGCTGGTCCAATGACACCAGCCACTGCTTCATCATCTGCTGGTCCAATGACACCAGCCACTGCTTCATCATCTGCTGGTCCAATGACACCAGCCACTGCTTCATCATCTGCTGGCCCAATGACACCTGCCACTGCTTCATCATCTGCTGGTCCAATGACACCAGCCACTGCTTCATCATCTGCTGGCCCAATGACACCTGCCACTGCTTCATCATCTGCTGGCCCAATGACACCAGCCACTGCTTCATCATCTGCTGGCCCAATGACACCAGCCACTGCTTCATCATCTGCTGGCCCAATGACACCAGCCACTGCTTCATCATCTGTTGGCCCAATGACACCAGCCGCTGCTTCATCATCTGCTGGCCCAATGACACCAGCCACTGCTTCATCATCTGCTGGCCCAATGACACCAGCCGCTGCTTCATCATCTGCTGGCCAAATGACACCAGCCACTGTTTCATCATCTGCTGGCCCTATGACACCTGCCACTGCTAGGGATGACAATGAAGCTGCTCCACCACAGTCACCACCTACTTCATCGGAGTTAAGAGATGCCTTTCACAGGGCAGCAGTATAATTTTTTGATGCTGGGGCTGAATATTACTGCCTCAAGGCTATGATTTTGTCACTTTTTTTATTATTATTACTGAGAAGGTAAGGGCGGAAGGGGTGAAAAATAATCTCTGCTGCTTTTCGACAGAAATGGTTAGCAAATTCATTCAAAGCACAAAATTTACCAGAAAAAAAATTGTGTGCCATTGTGAGTGGGTTCACTTGAGATTGAGCTCCAATACGCCTCCGTGGTCTAGTGGTCAGCATGCCTTCTTCTACGCGGGCCCGGGTTCAAATCCCAGCCCGGGCAGTCGGCGTGCAGCTCACCCAGCTGATCATCCTCCCTCTCGGGCTGGTTGATAAATGACTACCTGGGGAAACCTGGGGAAACTGTGGTAACCCGGATGTCAAACTGGCCCTGTGTCCCGGGGTAATGGGCCCCCTCCCACCACAGGCTCAAGGGCCAATGCTACGGAGATGAGCACCGAGGCTACGCGCTGCTACAGCGTATCCCCCAACTATACCTTTACCTTTATTGGCTCGACTGACAGACATGGCTTTGTACGTCGAAGGTCACTGGTTCAATCCCCACGGCCAGCACTCTAACCTGGATTTTTCCGAGTTCCCTAGTGCCTTGATTAATTTCTCGGTGTTAAATGAGAAGATTTGCACCGGCACCCAGTCGTGGGTGTAACAAGATACGTTGTTACAATCAGGGGCGTCATTTGGATTTCAAAAGTGGGAGGGACATTAGGGCAGAGTTTTATATAATATATATATATATATATATATATATATATATATATATATATATATATATATATATATATATATATATATATATATATATATATATATATATAAACCATCATTAGCTTATAAAACCTTTAGGCACCGATCATATTTGCATTTTATGTAGTCTGTGATGCAGGCAGGATATTCATTAGCACCTAATTAGCCTCATGCTGCTCTCCAGTGCTCTCTGATGCACTCACAATCAAAGATGTTGTGTACCTCTATGGTAGCATTGAGTAATCTTAGGTCACCTGGTAAAGTGTTCACCTAAGTCCGACCCAAGCTGACAACATAAACCTCAGCGTGTTTGCAAGCTGAGTGCTTAGAATATTGGAATAATAATAAAAGATGCTGAAAACTAGATTCCACTACTTTATTTAATATATGAGTAATTATATACTGAATTTGTAATGGAGACAAGATAAAAAAGGTATGTTTTTCAGTGGTCATACCATGATCTCATGAAAATAATTAGGTTGACATATATAATTAATTACTACGTATTTTGTTATGACGACTATTGCACATTAATACCATAGCTTTGAATCCAATGATGAATATCTTCAAGCAAGACACAAATAGCAACAGATTGGTCACCAATTCACTCAGTAAACACAATACTCCACAAAAGTATACACTAATTCACAATAAAGTTGTTTTTCCCCTTGGAACTTTGTAAACAGAAACCAAGTAACCTTGTTTTACTTCACTCATAAGTCAAGATGTAAGCGATGTAGTCGCCTCGACCTTTCGTTCCTCCTCCCTCACACTGGCAGACGTCACTAACAAACTTTCTTACCACCATTATCTCAATACGAATAACCGGCAAGAGTAATTTGTTTTCTAACTTGATTTTAAAGCAACAATAATTATAAATCATATTTTAAATTACATTTTAATGCAATTTTAATGTCATCTTTTTCATTTGCATGTGTGTACCTTTCTGCTGCAAATAAAAGTTTTTTTTACCATGTTTCGTTTTCCTTAACTCAAATATTTCACATTTTAATCAATAACAAAGGCATCAAACACTAATTGTATGTTCAAGCTATGTAAGTTTTTTTTCTGTTCACATAAACTACTTCGTTTTCCTTTGGTGCCATTATTTTCAAATGGGTGCAGTCTATCACTCCCACAACACCGGCAAGTTGGTAAAATTCTACTTGATTTTCACGGACCTCCACCTTATCAAGGGGAGACTGGATAAACCTCCCGACTTCCTACGGGTCACTGAGGGCGGCCACAGTTTCCGCAATCACCCTGCTTACACTACTGTCTTTTTTCTTTTTTTTACAGCCAAGGAGACAGCTCAAGGGCGCAAAGAAAAAAAAACAAAAAAAAGGCCCGCTACTCACTGCTCCCGAACAGAGGTTAAATAAGTGTCCAAAATCAGAGGTCAATTTCGGGAGGAGAGGTGTCCTGATACCCTCCTCTTGAAAGAGTTCAAGTCGTAGGCAGGAAATACAGATGAAGGAAGATTGTTCCGGAGTTTACCAGCGTGAGGGATGAAAGATTGAAGATGCTGGTTAACTCTTGCATAAGTGGTTTGGACAGTATAGGGATGAGCATGAGTAGAAAGTCGTGTGCAGCGGGGCCGCGGGAGGAGGGGAGGCATGCAGTTAGCAAGTTCAGAAGAGCAGTGAGCTTGAAAATATCGATAGAAGATAGAGAGGCAACATGGCGGCGGAATTTGAGAGGTAGAAGACTATCAGTATGAGGAGGAGAGCTGATGAGACGAAGAGCCTTTGATTCCACTCTGTCAAGGAGAGCTGTGTGAGTGGACCCCCCTCCCCACACACACACACACACATGAGATGCATACTCCATACGAGGGCGGACAAGGCCCCTGTATATGGACAGCAACTGTGCGGGGGAGAACTGGCGGAGACGGTACTGAACGCCCAGCCTCGAGGAAGCTGATTTAGTAAGAGATGAGATATGAAGTTTCCAGTTGAGATTTTGAGTTACGGATAGACCGAGGATGTTTAGTGTTGAGGAAGGTGATAGCTGAGTGTTGTCAAAGAATAGGGGATAGAAAACATCATTTTGAAGACTCTTTATAAAAGGCATAAAAGAGTCAGACGGGGGATGAGTAGGAGGAATATGCCCAGAATCGTCCAGAGTGGAGTTTTTAGAGAAGAGTTCAGCCTTAGAGATAGATGAGACGGCAGTGTTGCCGTCAGGACTGAGGAGTGGAGGGAAAGATGAAGAAGTGAAGTTGGAGGAGATGTTTTTGGCTAGATACTAGAAGTCACGGGAAGAGTTAGGGAAAGCAAGGTTTTGGCATTTTCTATTAATGAAAGAGTTTTTAGTTAGTCGGAGAATAGATTTGGCACAATTCCGGTCAGAAATGTAAAGTTCATAATTAGCATTAGTTTGAAGGCTCTGGTACATTTTGTGAGCTGCCTCTCTATCATTGACAGCACGAGAACAAGCGTGATTAAACCAAGGCTTTTTAGCGTGAGGAGTAGAGAAAGAACGAGGAATGTATGCCTCCATTCCAGAGACAATCACCTCTGTGATGCGCTGAGCACACACAGAGGGGTCTCTATCCTGGAAGCAATAATCATTCCACGGGGAATCGGAAAAGTATATCCTCAGATCGTCCCACCGAGCTGAAGCAGAATGCGAGAAGCATCGCCTCTTCGGTGGGTCCAGAGGGTGTACAGGAGCGATAGGACAGGATGCAGAAATAAGATTGTGATCGGAGGAGCCCAACGGAGAAAACAGTTTGACAGAATAAGCAGAAGGGTTTGAGGTAAGGAAGAGGTCTAGAATGTTGGGCCGGTCTCCAAGACGGTCGGGAATACGTGTAGGGTGCTGGACCAACTGCTCTAGATCGTTGAGGATAGCAAAGTTGTAGGCTTGTTCACCAGGATGGTCAGTGAAAGAGGATGAAAGCCAAAGCTGGTGGTGAACATTGAAATCTCCTAGGATGGAGATTTCTGCGAAGTTTTAGTGAGTCAAGATGTGCTCCACTTTAGAGTTCAAATAGTCAAATAATTTTACATAGTTTGTAGAGTTAGGTGAGAGATAAACTGCACAGATGTATTTAGTAATAGAATGACAATGAAGTCTTAGCCAGATGGTAGAAAATTCTGAAGAATCACGGTTGTGGGCACGACAGCAAGTGATGTCGTTGCGCACGTAGGCGCAACATCCAGCTTTGGATTGAAATTATAGAGAATGAATGAAGGAGGGAAGGAGGGAAGAAGGGATGGGGAAGAATGGAGGAGGAGGAGGAGGAGGAGTAACCGCCTAGAGGGGGAAGAGGAGGTACATCCCCCACACACTCCCTCTTCCTCCTTCCTCCTCTATCTCTCTCTCTCTCTGAAAGAAAACAAGGAAGTAAAGGAAGAAAGAATGAAATAGAAGAAATTATAAAATATAGCATGAAAAGAAGGCGAATGAAAAGAGAAGGAAAGGAGAGAGAGAGAGAGAGAGAGAGAGAGAGAGAGAGAGAGAGAGAGAGAGAGAGAGAGAGAGAGAGAGAGAGAGAGAGAGAGAGAGAGAGAGAGAGAGAGAGAGTGTCAGCTGTCCCCCCTTCTCCCCTTCTCAGTCAGCTGAAAAGGACACACCATCATCATCTAATCATAATAATAATAATAATAATAATAATAATAATAATAATAATAATAATAATAATAATAATAATAACAACAATAGAAAAAAGTAAAAGAAAAGGACAAGAATAGCAAGAAGAAAAAAGTAGGTCAAAAAGTAAAAAGAGGGAGAGGAAGAGAAAAAAAGAGGAAGAAATAGAAAAAGAAGAAAAGAGGAAGTAGAGGATTGAGAAAAATAATAATAGGTAATAATAATAATAATAATAATAATAATAATAATAATAATAATAATAATAATAATAATAATATTAATAATAACACTCACCTAACCCATGATGTAGATGTAGTTCTTTTTTTTCTTCTTCCTGTTCTTGCAACATATACCTATATAATTAAATTCGTGACAAAATATTAACGATATAACCGCACGCGCACACACATGCACAGACACTTTCACTATCACCATTATCTATTATTATTATTTTCATCATCATCATTATTATTGTTATAATTATTATTTTCTAAGATGTTTCTAACTTATTTGCACATTATTTTACCTCATTTTTCCTTATTTTAATTTTCTAAGCATTTCGAAACAAATTTTCACATTTTGCCTTAATTTAATTTATTTTAATTTTCTAAGGATTTCCTAACATACTTTCACATTATTTTACCTTTTTACTTTTTTCTAATTTTCTAGGCATTTTCTTACTTTCACATTATTTTTAACTAATGTTTCCTTAATTTAATTTATTATAATTTTCTAAGGATTTCCTAACACACTTTCACATTATTTTACCTTATTTTATTTTTTTCGAATTTTCTAGGCATTTTCTTACTTTCACATTATTTTTAACTAATGTTTCCTTATTATTAATATCCAAGCTTTTTCTCATTATTTGAGTATCACTTTATATTTTGGACCTTATTTTTCCTTTCCATTATTTCTAAGCATCTTCTAACTAATTTTCACATGACTTTACCTTACTATTATTTTCTAGGCTATTTCTCACTAATTTTCACACGAATCTTACTTCATTATTTTCTAAGCATTTCCACACGCTCTTCCCCTTGTCTTTTCCTTGCTATAATTTTCTATTTTTATTCTTTAATTTTACTTTTCAACACGACTTCCCCGCTGTCTTGCCCTCCACCCTCCGCTTTTCTCTTTTTTCAACCTTATTTTAGCATTCCCACGCGTTAAGATTGGCACTGTATGATCTATGCCACCTCCTCTGTCTTTGCATGGCACTGCTGCACTTTGAGGAAAAGCAGTTTACTTTAAAAATGGAAAAAAAATATCTGGCGCTAAAGCGGGGTGCATGACATGACACCCCGCCATTTTCACTTCTCTCATCTTTTCTCTTATTTCAATCTTATTTCAGCCTTCCAGGGGGTTATAAATGGCACTGTATAACCATTGGCACCACTTCTTTCTTTCTATGGCACCACAACATTCCGGGAACACGTAATTCGCCTAAAAAATGTACAAATACAAGGTTGAAATTTCCCCGGGGTGGCACTTTCCCTCCCCTCCACTTCTCACCCAATTTTCCGCATGATGTAAGCTTTTCCAGGGGCTGGTATTGACACTGTATAATCTCTGGCACCTCTTCTTTCTTCCCTGGCACTGTGGTTCGCTGGCACAGCGTAGTTTGTCGGAAAACGATAAAAAGGATTTAATATCACGGGTCACGCGAGCACCATCAGAGACGCCGCGCGGGAACTGAACTGATGGGGACTGAGCCGCCGATGGTTCTGTACGCCGAGTCCACGGGATTACTATATGCAATGTTATAATTATTTTTAACTATTATTGATGTTATTATTATGATCCATGGAGGGAAAATAAGGAAAAAGATGTTATTAGGCCTTTAGAAATAGGTGATGTGCGAATACGTATTTGACAAGGCTTTCATGGGCGTTGTGGGCGTTACCAGGGATAGTTTTATGACCTTGGTGGTAGTTTGACCTTTCCACTTTACTGTGAACTTTAAAAAGATAGTCAATAGATACCGATTGACCTCTTTTCTGGCCTTTGATAATAGTTAATGTGAGGGGCGGAGGCGTCTGAGGAAACACATCTGACAAGGCTTTAGTGGGCGTTGTGGGCGTTTCCAGGGGTAGTTAATGAGTCTGGTTGTAGTTTAACCTTTCTTCTTCACCCTGAGCCTAGGGAAACAGTTATGAGAACCCGTTAATCGACTTTTTGGCCTTTGAAAATAGTTATTTCGCGAGGCGGAGGCGCCCTGCAGGGAGGCGGGTGGACGGGGCATCTTTTAAGGGTGCGTCACCCATTCATGTATTACTCAACCTATTTATTCTATGGCCACGGGAAGACCAATTACTTGCTCTCCTAGGCACACAGCTTCCCTATGTCTAAGAAAACAACTCTATCACGCCCAAAACGAATGAAACGCAGCAGAAATTCCACAAAACCACCCACAAGGGAAATAGATGAAGCGGTCACCAGCCACCTCACAGCGCTTCATGACACACCCACCACAGCACCTTACAGATGTAATACCCTTCATGACACACCCACCACAGCACCTTACAGATGTAATACCCTTCATGACACACCCACCACAGCACCTTACAGATGTAATACCCTTCATGACACACCCACCACAGCACCTTACAGATGTAATACCCTTCATAACACACCCACCACAGCACCTTACAGATGTAATACCCTTCATGACACACCCACCACAGCACCTTACAGATGTAATACCCTTCATGACACACCCACCACAGCACCTTACAGATGTAATACCCTTCATAACACACCCACCACAGCACCTTACAGAACTCCTGAGGAATGAAGAAGGCACACGGGAAGGGAAGAGGAGACAAAGACATGAAGAAAGGAAGAGATGAATGTGAAGTGATGTGATGACTGACATGACAGGAGGAGACTGGATGCTGCTGCTGCTGGCTACTTCAATACATCTCAAAACTCTCTATATCATACACTCCCCAATACTTATGAAGCACACACGCACTGGCATGCATACAACACCTCTCTTCAATACATCTCAACGCGTCCTGCTGGGAGATCTCTGAACCATTACATTCATGTATACCCAGTAGTGGTGTATTCCAGGGAACATTTCAGGCATTGCATCTTATTCTTGTAAGTTTTGGCGGCTGTTCAGCCCATGGCAACGTTGCTGTACGGTTTTGTCTCCCTGTCTCCCTGCGTCCTGCTCCGATGACCCAGCCCATTAGTTGTACAAACGAATTTTATTTATAACAATCTAAGGAAGTAATTATTTTTGGAGATCTCAACTTGCCTCTAATTGCCTGGCATCAAGGAAGGCCCCCGTCAGTACACTGCCCTCCACTCCACCAGCCATTCATGCACTGCTTCATGTCTCCTGGTCTGCACCAGTGGGCGTCTGACCCAACTTTTGTCACATCTGGCAATATATTAGACTTAATTCTGACTTCGGATGATTGGAGACGTGGATGTACTGGGTAATTTTCCCAACTGTGGTCACTCCCCATTGATTTTTCAGTAGGTACTGTTTCCAAGCGGGTACGTAGCAAAGGTACCTCCAGTCCCGTGACTAAGTATGCCTGGCACAGGGTGAACACAGGACAACAGACTCTCACCTGCATGATACTGACTGGCACTTTGAGTTTTCCAGTACGTCTGTTGATGCCGTGTTCTTGAGGCTTATAGAGCAATTGTGTCCCATCGGGTC
This sequence comes from Eriocheir sinensis, assembly GCF_024679095.1. Lineage (NCBI taxonomy): Eukaryota > Metazoa > Arthropoda > Malacostraca > Decapoda > Varunidae > Eriocheir > Eriocheir sinensis. Next base: position 88,372 of record NW_026110348.1, on the reverse strand, counting down.
TACGTTCCTATCACTGCGGCTCTAATTGTGTCTCCCTGTCCTCTGTCACCACTGGGTCCACTCCGGGGTGTCTTATTCATCGAGGGACTCTTGAATCAACAAACACATCTCCGGCTAATGACGTGAGATTATCCAATATAACGCAATTAAGATTATCCATTATGACGTAATATTATCCATGGAGGTTTTCATTCATGTATCAGCAAACACGTCTCCGGAGGCTGTGACGTAATATTATCCATTATGACGTAATATTATCCATGTGGGTTTTCATGTATCAGCAAACACGTCTCCGGAGGCTGTGACGTAATATTATCCATTATGACGTAATATTATTCATGTGGGTGTTCATTTATGTATCAGCAAACACGTCTCCGGAGGCTGTGATGCAAGATTTAAAGTTCGCGCCTAAACAGCTGACGGGCTCGCCGGGCCCAGTGACCTCAACACCCACGTGAGGCATTGTACGGCACTGGTATGGCTTGAGCCTTGAGGAGCCCCAGACCGGTAGAGAACACGTCCAATACACGATCTAGCCTGTTACTTAGCGTACAAAGGCTTAGGGAGTCGTGAAGTACTCATATATGAACGCGTAAGCAAAACTTTATTCAACTGAAAAATGGCAACACCTCCTACCATATATACAGCCTTACACAAGCTGATACAGGCGTTATCATTGCACAGTGTGACAAACAGAAGATTAGTGTGCATATCTTAACACTAAAACAACACTGCCATGGCCGCTGCAGCCTAAAATTATGAAGGAATGTATCCGGTAAAGGCGTGGAGAATGGCAACACCTCCCGCCATATTTGCGGCCTTATTCGCTGACACTGGTGTACGTTATTACTGCACAGTACGATAAACAGAAGACTACTGAACATATCTCAGTACTAAAACAACCCTACACGACATAATAAGGACCGGTACAGCCTTAACATATGGAGAAATGTATCCAGTAGTGAGGAATGGCAACACCCTACAGTTTCCTTACTTCCAAATTAAGCTCGAAGAGGCAATAACTGTATGATAAACAGAACACACAGTATGATAAACAGAACGTTGATTAACATATCACCAAAACAAACATTAGCAACACCAGCATGGCCGATAAAGCCTCAGAACGTGGAGAAATAATATGACAGCTACTCGATCGACCGTCAGCTGGCGGCCCCAATGACCCGTAACTCGCACCACGTAACACAGTGATAGACAGCTTCAGGGGCTCATAAGCTAGTACAAAACTCGTCCATTACATTACCTAGGCTTTTATTTAGCATAGAAAGACACCGGGAATACTTAAATCTGATAGCGACTGCCATCAGCTGGCGACCTCAATGACCCCAAAACTATACGTCACATAACTCAATGATAGACGGCTTCAGGGGCTCCCACACTGGTACAAAACACGTCTGTTGCAATACCTAGGCTTTGTTTAGCATAGAAAGACATATTGAAGCGTCAAATGCTCATATACACACATAAGGAAAAAATGGTCAACTTGTGGGAAACGGCAGCACCACCTACCATGTATACAGGCCTATACCGTGCTTTGTTATCACGCAGCGTGGCTAACAGTGTACTAGTAAAGATATCTGACCACTGCAATACTGAAGAACAACAACACAATGATCGGTATTGCCTAAAAGCAGGATTAAATATATCGGCTTATGGCACCTCACGCGGCAAAAAGGAAATTATTCAACAAGACTTTGGGCCCACGGCAACACCTCCCATCACATATACAGGCTTGTACGGGGCTTTGCTATTCCTCAGTGTGCTTAACAACAGACTGAACAAGATAACTAAACACTCTGATATGCAGGAACAACACTGCAATAACCGCTATGGCCTAAAAATAGGGTTAAATATATCCTCACATGGCACCCTCACGCCGCAACACACGATTCGTACCCAAAATATGCAAGTCGACTCGGCCCAACGGCAACACTTTTCAACACAGGTAACGCTCTCACAGGCCTACGAGGGCGTATATACCTGCACAGTGCGGTGAATATTACATAACTAAGCCTATTGTACCAGGAAGATAAACATAAACCACACTAGAGTCCCCGCCATGGCCTGAAAAAGGGAGAAATATACACTTGACGGCACCCTCCACATTCTCTCAATCAACCAGGCAGAATGAATGGCACCTGGCCGCATCGGGCGTACAGCCACTCCCGGTGAGGCCTATACTGGATCCTAGGGGTGCTGTAGGCCTATAAATCAACCTCAATATAACTCCTGTCGCCTCAATACGCGATAATGGAAACAAACATTCCAAAAATTACATCGGGGTTGCGTTTTGGGGTTGATCTTTTGACCTTGAGACCCGGAGGAAGAGGAGGAGGGGGAGGAGTTACTTTATCAAGGGAGGGAAAATTAACAAAGGAGTGTTTCTACGGCTATATTGAGTCTATATCTATGTATCTATTTACCTATCTGTATGTCTATCTGTCTAACTATCACTGTGCAATAACCTCTTTCTATCTATTGTCTAATTCTTGTGTATTTACCCGTCTGTCTGTCTATCTGTTTATCTATCTACTTATCTATATCCGTTTATCTGTTTGTCTATTCATCTATATTTCTGCCTATCTATCTATCCATCCCTGTGCAATAACCTCAGTATCTGTTGGTTTATTATGTTAGCATGCAATAACCTGTGTAAATCTATCTGTCTGTCTAGCTATTTTTATCTATCCGCTTCATTCTGCCCTCTCCTCCTCCTCCTCCTCCTTGTTTCATCTTTTCTTTTTATCTCCATCTCTCCCTCTATCTTCTCTTATTGTTTCCTCCTCCTCCTCCTTGTTTCATCTTTTCTTTTTATCTCCATCTCTCCCTCTATCTTCTCTTATTGTTTCCTCCTCCTCCTCCTCGTTTCATCTTTTCTTTTTATCTCCATCTCTCCCTCTATCTTCTCTTATTGTTTCCTCCTCCTCCTCCTCGTTTCATCTTTTCTTTATATCTCCATCTCTCCTCTATCTTCTCTTATTGTTTCCTCCTCCTCCTCCTTGTTTCATCTTTTCTTTTTTCTCCATCTCCCTCTCTCTTCTCTTATTGTTTCCTCCTCCTCCTCCTTGTTTCATCTTTTCTTTTTATCTCCATCTCTCCCTCTATCTTCTCTTATTGTTTCCTCCTCCTCCTCCTTGTTTCATCTTTTCTTTTTATCTCCATCTCTAACTCTATCTTCTCTTATTTTTTCCTCCTCCTCCTCCTTGTTTCATCTTTTCTTTTTATCTCCATTCTCTATTTTCCTCTTTTCTTCCTCCTCCAATCCTCCTCCTCCTTCTCCTAGCTCATACATGTCTTTTGTTCAATATATACTTTCTCCTTCTATCTGGGTATATGCTAATTGTACCACTACTACTACTACTGAAATGCCTGAATTTTTCTCTTTACTATACTCCCACACGACCACTGCGTGTAACGAAACACACGAGAAATGGATCCAGACAAGGGAAGTTTTGCCGGCGCCGGGGATCGAACCCGCGACCAGCGTAACGGGAGAGCCGCTCCTTTACCAGTCGGCCGGCTAAGTGGGTTATGGGAGGCTCGGCCATCAGGCAAGTCGTGTCACTACACTACTACTACTACTACTACTACTACTACTACTAATGATAATAACAATATTAATAATAATAATGGATATGAAACATTGTTTGACTGTTTTGCACGTTCTATTTTGCTTTATTTAATTGGACAGCAGATAAAGACATGGTAAATACAACCAGGTAAACACACACACACACACACACACACACACACACACACAGATTGAAGGAGATGGACTTGACGACACTGGAACAAAGAAGGGAGAGAGGAGATCTGATCACGCTGTATAAGTTGCCTAAGTTTGATGGGGTGGATAGAGAGGATCTCTTCTCAACTGTGAGGACACAGGGGCTGAGAGGACATGGAAAGAAACTTAATAAAGGAACCTGTTTGTGACTTGAAAAAGTAGGTTATAGTTTTCCACACAAAAGTGTTAACACATGGAACAGCTTGCAGGAAGAGGTGGTGGAGGCGAGCAGTGTCCACCTAATGAAGGAAAGGCTGGATGAATGTATTTATGGAGACGGGACTATTAGAGCTTAGCTCGGGCCACCTAGACTACAAATAGCTAAATACACACACACACACACACACACACACACACACACACACACACACACACACACACACTTGTGAAAGCAGTGTAGCGGTACAGCGGTACAGTACCTATGATTTTTTTTTATATATATAGCCACGGACGCTAAATATATAGCTGCACCTTCCACCACCACACAACACCCAGCCGCACGTGCCCCAGTAATGAGATTCCCTTGTAGTTATGACAGAAATCGTTATTCTGTTTTGGTAATGGTGGAGAGGGAGGAAGGGAGACCCGAGCCCCAGACCAGGGCCGAGTAGGGCCTGGCGGGGCGGGGCGGTGCGGATGAAGTCGCTGTATGCAGTGGGGACAGTTTGAACGGGTATAAATGACCTAGCACGTAGGAGTGGATACACAACCTAGGCAAGTGAAAGTATGAAGATTGGATGTTTGAATGTGAGAGGTTGGGGTGTGGGCAAACTTGAGGACATGAGTAAGGAACTGGATGAATGGAAGTATGATATAATAGGCTTGACTGAGACACACCTGAGAGGTGACGTGCAGACTGAGGGGAGTGAGTATGTGATGATTGGGAAGGGCGAAAGAAACAGGAGACTATGGGAGGAGGCGTAGCCTTCCTCCACCGCAAAATGAGAATCTGAAGGTGGAAGAGATAGATGTAGGTAACAGTGATAGCAGTGAAGATGTATTGGCCGTGAGTGTGGAATGCAAGAATAAAAGGGCAGACTAGAAAGAGTAGTAATGGTTGTTGTGTATATGACTGTAGAAGGTGAAAGAGCAGCAAGGAAAACAGGGAAAGTACAATATTCTTAGAAAAGTTGTGAGAGAGCATGCAGGAGAGAGAGTGATTGTTATGGGTGATATGAATGCACATACAGGTATGTTAGGTGAACGTATAAATCGGAATGGAGAAATGCTAGCTGAGTTTGTAAGTGAGATGAACTTAGAGAACCTGAATGAAACTCTGGCTGAGGGACGTGTGACCTGGAGTGCAAGAAATCAGGAGTCTGCGATTGATTATGTACTGGTAAATGGGAGAATGCGCGAATGTGTGTCTCGTATGTGGATAGATGAAGAGGGAATGATTGATATTGTGTCTGACCATAATATGTTGACCGTGGAGTGCGGGCTGAATGGTAGAAATGAAATGAAAGAAAAGGACAGGAAAAAGAAGAAGTGGAGACTGAGAGATGTAGGGTGGGAAAATTTTCAGGTAGACTTGAGTGAAAGAAATTGGGAGCCAGGTAGTTTGAATGATGTGGACGCTTTGAATGAAAGGCTCGTAGAGAATGTGAGAGGGGCTGCAGTCCAACATGTAGGGTATGTGAGAACGAATGGTAGAAAGCGTGTAAGGAAACCGTGGTGGAACGATGATATTAGGACAGCTAGGAAAGAACGAAAGAGACTAAATAGACTGTGTAGACGAATGAGGAGAAGGAGGCAAGAAAGCGAAGAAGCTGAGGGTGAATACCAGAATGCATGGGAAAGCTATGTGAGACACCAACGACTGACAAAGCGGAAGATCATGAGTGCAAAGGTTCAGTGTGAAAGAAGTGTGATTCAGACCCTGAGAGAGAAAGGGCTTGAGGGAGGTCGTGAGTGGTATAGATTCCTGAGAGGTGAGAGGATGAGTGACAGTGAGAATGTGGAAAGTCTGAAGGTGAATGGTGAAAAAATTACAGATAAGGAGAAAATGAGGGAGACAATTAGGGAGTTTTGGGAAGAAATAGGAGGAGTAGGGGAAGTATTTGGTGTGAGAGAAGGATGTGTGACTATGGAGAGGAAAGATGCAAATGAGCTGAATGAAAGGATCAGTAGGGAGGAGGTTGAGAGATGGTGTAAAATACAGAAGAATGGTAAGGCTGCAGGACCAGATGAGATCCCGTATGAGTTGTATAAAAATGGAGGTGAGGCTGTGATTGAGAGGATGACTGAGTTATTCAACCTGGTATGGGAAGAAGAGAGAGTGCCAAGTAAATGGAATGAATGTAGAGTGACTCTGATCCACAAGGGCGGGCATAAGAGTAAGCAGGAATTAAAGAACTATAGGCCAATCTCTCTGGTAAACTCAATAGGAAAAATCTTTAGTGCTGTGTTGAATGAAAGGTTGTGTAAATGGATTGAGAGTGCCAGGGTGCTGGGTGAGGAGCAGAACGGATTCCGAGTGGACAGGCGAGCAGAAGATAATATGTTTGTTGTAAATGAGCTGATTGAAAGGAAAAAGAGAGAGGGAGGGAAACTGTACTTAGGCTTCCTAGATATAGAGAAAGCTTATGACAGGGTGAATAGAGATGTGTTATGCAGAGTGCTTGAAAAAGTTGGGCTGAGTGATAAGATTGTTAACATAATTAGAAGTATGTATGTAGGTACAAGAGCAAAGTATAGACTAGCTGATCTAGAGACAGGTTGGGTGAAGAGTGAAAGAGGAGTGAGACAAGGCTGTATATTATCACCAACATTATTTAGTCTTTTCACAGGAATTAGCAGTCAGAATGAGGAGAATGAATGCAGGAGTGAGAATTGGAGAGGATAAAGTATGTGTGTTGTTGTATGCGGATGATGTGGTGGTTATGAGTGAGTCTGCTGAAGAACTACAGAGTCTCCTAGATGTGGTAGGGGGTTATGGAAGGGATTTTGGGGTTAGGTTCAGTAGTGAGAAGAGCAAAGTAATGATAGTGAATAGGTAAGAGGAGGAGAGAGAAACAACTTGGAGTCTGGAAGGGAATGAGTTGGAACAGATGGAAGAATAAAAGTATCTAGAAGTGTAGATGGATGTGAATGGATGCGATAGGACCAAGAATGAGAAGCTAAAAATGACGAACCAGTGGGTAGGCCGTCTGTGAGTGCAGCGAGGATGAGAGCGAGCAAGTATGATGTCATCCGTGAGGTCTGGAAGAGTGTGGCTGCCCCGAGCATTATGTATGGAATGGATGTGATGACATGGAATGACAGTGAGATAGAAAAATTGGAAGTGGGGCAGAATAGGGTAGCAAGAATGGCACTGAATGCACCAAGGTTTGCAGCAGTAGAGGCTCTTAGGGGGGACATGGGATGGAGCACGTTTAGGGAAAGACTAGTAAAGGCAACCTTGAGATATAAAGTGAGACTGGAACAAATGGAGGATGCAAGATTAGCAAGGAAAGTATACTTGTGGAGTATAAGAGATGGCAAATGGGCGAATAAATGTGGGCGAATGATAGACAGGAATGTTATGCTAAGTAGGTGGGTGTACCGACCCTTTGAAGATAGACAGAATGTGTTTGAATGGAGAATAACAAACAGAAATGGAGAGGGGTTTGAGTGGGATGCAAGAAAGTGGAAGAATGTGATAGATATGGCAGTTAAAGATGAGGGATTGAGCAAGTGGAAGAATGAGATGGAAGAAAGGAAACTCTCGACTGGTATAGGGAGAAAGAGGCCCCAAAGTGTGAGGTGTGGTATGAGGGAAGCCTGGGAGGTGATCTTCTTTTCCGTGCTAGAGCGCAGTGTCTGGATGTGAATGCAAGGAACTATAGATGGTCTGAGTCCCGCAGCAAAGTGTGCCAGATGTGTGATAGGGGTGTGGACGAGACTGTGCAGCATGTAGTGCTGGAATGCAAGAAGTATGACAGGGAGAGAACGAAGATGATGCATGTGTTTCTGAGCGAGATGGGACGTGGAGTAAATGGGAGGACTGGAAGGGAGTGGATGGTGCTGCTGCTGGGGCTCAGTGGAGAGACGAGTGGACGAGTGATTGAGGCAGTGAAAGAGTTCTTGGAAGGCATGTGGCGTGAAAGATGTAGGGAATGATATCTTGCCCCGAGAACTTTGACTTCCTGCATGTTTTGTTTTCTTTTCACAGGAACTGCCGCTACAAAGGCCTGGCTGGGGAGAAATCCCGAGCTACCTGTGACATCAAGATCAGGATCAAGATCACCCCAACAAGCGTGAAAACACTTCCTCAATATAATTTAAACCCGTAAAAACAGTAATCACATTTTCGTCAAGCATTTCCCGCCATTAAAACATACATAGAACACAAAATAAGGAACAAAATAACACAACACGATACAGGTAACAGGTCAAAGAAGAAGAAGAGGAAGACAAGATGGCCGCCGACCTCTCCTTTCCAGGCAAACACACTATTTTACCGTTTTCTCTACTTGTAAAGCCTGACGGAGGTGTCTGAGGCGGTATATCATGTGGTAATGGTTCTCCACGCCTTTAGAAACCCACAGTAACCGCCGGAGACCAAGAGAACACGGAGAAAACAGGGAGTGGAGATTGTGGGCGGATTTTTCGTGTTTATAAGTGTGTGTCAGGCACGTCACTCACGGCTGTGCTTTATGGCGTGTGTGCGGGGCTGTGTGCGTGTGTGAAGGCCTGTGTGCGTGTGTGAAGGCTTGTGTGCGTGTTTTGGAGGGCGTGTGTGCGTGTGTGCAAAACTCTAGAATGACACCCGCACTGCCTTACCCAACGGCCCTTTCCCTCACACACACACAGTCTTGTTTCCATGTGTACAGTATGATATATAGTGTCCCTGTCTTTCCTTACAACATGGTGGACAGCACACAGTTATTGCCTACACTACTAAACATTTCAATGTCACTTATTTTGTTCGGCAGGCTCAAACTCCATCCTGGAGCTCCAGAAGAGGCCCTCTGGACTGGGGCCCAAGCAGCGGTGGACTCTCAACAACAACAACAACAACAACAACTCTGTCAAGTAACCCAGTAAGTCAAGTCTTGGTTCAGTCTGCTTGTGTCTGGATGCCTCCTGTTACCTTCACCAAAATGGCATAGATTTGAATTTACAGATAAAAAAATACAAATTAATTTAATGTTTCCTACTTGCATGGTGTTAGTGTGATTGTTAGTAAGTTTATGTGAGCAAGGCGGGGCTTCGTGGTGCAGTGGTTAGCACACTCGGCTCACAACCGAGAGAGCCCGGGCTCGATTCCCGGCGGAGTGGAAAAAATTGGGCGGCTTTTCCGATACCCTACACTCCTGTCCACCCAGCAGTGTACCAGGTATTAATCGGAGGTTGTGTCCCATCTCCTGGAGTCTATTCCTTCTCCTATAATTCCTTCCCTTCTGTCTCTCTCCGGCACATGACCACAGATGTTGTGCCCAACTTTTTATGTGAGCAATGCAACAAGCTCTTCCACATTTGTGTGTGTCAAGGTTTACTGCCTCAGCTGATGAGGGAGGAGTTGGCTTGAGGGCAACAGAGGAACTTGTAATAAGTGTGTCTCCTCATGACCAGTGACATGTTTACACAAACGCAATAACTGAGAACAGTGACCTGCAAGGCGTGGCGTGGGTCCTGCCTGCTTGGGTACTGTCCCGTCATACCCCTTTCGTGTACGGTTAACCCGGTAGCAGCGACGGGCCAAATTTGTGGCTTTACCGTGTAGCAGCGACAGGCCAAATTGTGGCTTTACCGTGTAGCAGCGACGGGCCAAATTTGTGGTTTTACCGTAGCAGTGACGGGCCAAATTTGTGGCTTTACCGTGTAGCAGCGACGGGCCAAATTTGTGGCTTTACCGTGTAGCAACGACGGGCCAAATTTGTGGCTTTACCGACGGTCCAAATTTGTGGCTTTACCGTGTAGCAGCGACGGGCCAAATTTGTGGTTTTACCGTGTAGCAGTGACGGGCCAAATTTGTGGCTTTACCGTGTAGCAGCGACGGGCCAAATTTGTGGCTTTACCGTGTAGCAGCGACGGCCAAATTTGTGGCTTTACCGTGTAGCGACGGGCCAGATTTGTGCCATGATGTAAATCCCCCAAAATAGATGATAGATAAACTGATCACAAATGTTTTGATATATATTATGAAATGGTTTGTGTGAGTGATGATTTTTTTTTCTCATTTTTCTCGCTTAGAGGTCCGATTAAGAAACAAGGTCCCCGCTGCTACTGGGTTAAAACATTAGCCTCCTTGGCCGTTCCATTAGGGCGCCACAACGCTCCGTGACGCATCGCTGGGGTCCAGGGGGTTAAGGAAGGAGCCTCGCTGCTTTCAGGGGTGTGTGCATACACACAGTCTCCCCTGGGGTGGTCACAGTGTGGTGGAGAGCCATGTTTTTTCAGCGCTTTGGACTGGTGTAATATGCGGTATAGATTTGGCTTCATAATGCAGATTTTTTGGTGTTTTGTGATTGTCTTTTGGGTGTTTTGTGGGCCTGAGGAATGTGTCGCCCCCTGGCACACAGCCCAGCAGGTGTGCTTACATAAACATTTTGTGTCATATAAATTTTGTTTCTATTTTCTGAAGTGTTTCTTTACTGCACTGCATTCAGGGACCAAAAAAGTATTACCTTGTCTAGAGGCAACACTGTCCCCAGAACATGACCCGTGGGACACTGGTGGACAAAAATGTTTCTTTCTGGGAGATTTTGGTGCTTTTAAATAATGGCCCACCTGTTTGTTAACCCCTTCTCCACCCTTAGAAGGTGTGCCGTAAAAATGCTGGGTGCCGCCCTCTGACCTAACCTGACAAAACCACACGTCTTTACTCCAAAAAATCATCTGTTCTTCCTTACAAATGAGACATTATTATTATTATTATCTGAGTGAGCGAGGTCATTCTTTGTTATTTTATGCCAGAAGCTGTTGCCTTTCATGTATTTAGCTTGGGTGTTTTGGTGCCAATCTGTGCCATTACAGTCTGAAGGAGCTCAGTGGTTGTTGACACAGTTTTTTATGATGCAGAGAGGAGGAAGAGAATGGACAATTTACAACAATATGCACAGACAACAAGAAGAAGAAGAAGAAGAAGAAGAGCAAGAAGATGAGGAGGAGGAAGAGAATGGAAGAGAAGGAGCAGCACACACTATTGGTGAGTGTTGAGTTTATTTTTTCCTTGTTTCCTCCTCCTGCTTGTTGTTGTTGTTGTTGTCTTTTTTCTTGTGTGTGTTGTGTCCCTCCTGGTGACAGTTCCTCCTGTGTGTCCAGCAGCTGTCCCCTGCTGATGGCTTACACTTTCTTCCACCGAGGACTACCCCAGCAGCTTACCTAAGGACATGGAAACAAAAAAATACATAACAAATACCTCATTACACACACACACACACACACACACTATGAATATGAGTATATGTTTGAGTCTGTGAGTGTGTGTGTGTGTGTGTGTGTGTGTGTGTGTATTTACCTAGTTGTAATTTTACAGGCCTGGGCTTACGCTGGTGTGGTCCCGTCTCCGTATCTATAATTATCCAACTTTCCCCTGCACACTCTTTGCCGATACTATTTCTTCACTTAGTCTGTTCCAAAGCTCTATATTTCTTTGTGGGAAGCTATATTTCTTTATGTCTCTTGAGCATCTTCCCTTCCTCAACTTTTTACTATGTCCTCTAGTATTCCTGCTGGAAGGTTCCTCTCTTAGTAGCAATTTCTCGTTATCTACTTCTTCCATTTTACTCAATAGCCTATATATTTGTATTAGGTCTCCTCTTTGTTCTTGTGTTGCTAAGTCCATTTCCTTGAGTCTCTTTTCATATGTCAGTCCCTCCAGTTCTGGAACCATTTTGTGTGTGTGTGTGTGTGTGTGTTTATGAGATTAATTTGTTCCTGAATTTAGTTCCCAAAGCAAAAGATCATAAACCCAAACAAATTTCCCCATTTCAATTAATGTTGTTTCCATTAATGTGTCCCCAAAACTATCCCCCAAATGAGCGCCCTAATCCTTCACAATGGTGCCAGGGCCATGCTCAAGCTGTTTCTTTACAAGATATTTGCCAAAAGCGCTTCCTGGCTCAAGGCCCCTCATAGTAAGCTTGCTGTATCCGTAGACTCTTAATGCAAACTCTTTTCAAAGGCAAAAAAAGGAGATTATTGGGTTTGTAATGAGTCTTTTTTTCACATTGACTGTACAGAGGCAGCCCGGGCAGAGGGGTCATAAAACTCCCCCTGGAAATGGCCAAGCTCCCCAAGGCTCAGTCATGGGAAGGCAACAAGATATCATAAGCATTCACCACACCATACTGTGAACCTGTTACATATATGTAGTGGTGGGTCATAGTGTTGGTTCCTGCCAGTCATCCTATATGACCCGTGCCTAGCCCGTCTGTGTTTAACAGCCACTTTTACTTATGGTTTAGTGTTTATAGCTGTGCCATTTTTATCACATGATTTTTATATGAAGAAGCATTCCACAGTAAGTAGCAGGGGCTGGCCCGGCACTTTCTCACTCAAGGGAGACACTAAGGAGCTGCCCATTTTCACTTTTTGGTTTATTTATGCCTGACCAACAAGACACCACAGGCTTAACCCCTTTACTACGGCCGGGCCAAAACGGCGCCATATCCGGGCTGGCCACGCGCACCAAATTTCAAACGTCGCTTCTGTTTATAACAAGTTTTCAGCCATAAACTCAACATAATCATCATGTATTATATATAAAAACATGCAGAATTAAATGGTGCACATAAAGAAACATAGATTATTTGATAATTTTGAGATGTAAGCATAATTTGCCAAGGCTTTCCTAGGTGTTGTGGGCATTTCCAGGGGTAGTTTTGTGACCCTTCCTCTGTACCGTGAACCTAAGGAAACACACATTTGACAAGGCTTTCCTAGGAGTTGTGGGCATTTCCAGGGGTAGTTTTGTGACCCTTCCTCTGTACCGTGAACCTAGTGTAACACACATTTGACAAGGCTTTCCTAGGAGTTGTGGGCATTTTCAGGGGTAGTTTTGTGACCCTTCCTCTGTACTGTGAACCTAAGGAAACACACATTTGACAAGGCTTTCCTAGGAGTTGTGGGCATTTCCAGGGGTAGTTTTGTGACCCTTCCTCTGTACCGTGAACCTAAGGAAACACACATTTGACAAGCCTTTCCTAGGAGCTGTGGGCATTTCAGGGGTAGTTTGTGACCCTTCCTCTGTACCGTGAACCTAAGGAAACAAACATTTGACAAGGCCTTCCTAGGAGTTGTGGGCATTTCCAGGGTAGTTTTGTGACCCTTCCTCTGTACCGTGAACCTAAGGAAACACACATTTGCCAAGGCTTTCCTAGGTGTTGTGGGCATTTCCAGGGGTAGTTTTGTGACCCTTCCTCTGTACCGTGAACCTAAGGAAACGCACATTTGACAAGGCTTTCGTAGGAGTTGTGGGCATTTCCAGGGGTAGTTTTGTGACCCTGGTGGTAGTGTGACCCTTCCTCTGTACCGTGAACCTAAGGAAACACATATTTGGCAAGGCTTTCCTAGGAGTTGTGGGCATTTCCAGGGGTAGTTTTGTGGCCCTGGTGGTAGTGTGACCCTTCCTCTGTACTTTGAACCTAGGGAAACACACATTTGGCAAGGCTTTCCTAGGAGTTGAGGGCCTCCAGCAGGCGTCCCGAGTCAGCATTTCACTCATCTCGCCGCTGTCTCGACACTTTTCCCTTGAACATCTGGCGACACTACCGCCTCACACCACCCCTTCGCTCGACCATCCCGACATAATTAATAAATTCATATAATCCGATAATGCCTACATACATATCTACCACATTAATCTATCTTTCGTCGCGGAGCCGGAACAGCGGCTACACCATCCCTTCCCTTCCCTTCCCTTCCTTTCCCTTCCCATCCATTCCCATCCCTTCCCTTCCCTTCCCATCCCTTCCTTTCCCTTCCCTTCCTTTCTCTTCCCATCCCTTCCTTTCCCTTCCCATCCCTTCCTTTCCCTTCTGATCCCTTCCTTTCCCTAGCCTTTCCTTCCCTTCCTTAGCCCTCTCTTCCCATCCCTTCCCTTCCATCCCATCCCTTCCCTTCCTTCCTATCCCTTCCATCCCTTCTCTTCCTTCCCTTCCCAGCCCATCCCTTCCCTTCCCTTCCTTTCCTTCCCATCCCTTCCATTCCTTCCCCTTCCCTTCCCTTCCCATCCCTTCCCTTCCCTTCCCATCCCTTCCTTTCCCTTCCCATCCCTTCCTGTCCCTTCTCTCCCCTTTCCATCCCTTCCCTTCACATCCCTTTTTCTTTCCTTCCCTTCCCCTCCCTCCTTCCCATCCCTCCCTTCCTTCCCATCCCTTCCCTTCACTTTCCTTCCCTTCCTTAACCCTCTCTTCCACTCCTTTCCCATCCCTTCCATTCCCATCCCTTCCTTCCTTCCCTCCATTCCCATCCTTCCCTTCCCTTCCCTCTTTCCTTCCTTCCTTAACCCTCTCTTCCCCTCCTTCCTATCCGCCCTTCCTTCCCTTCTCTCTCTCTCTCTCTCTCTCTCTCTCTCTCTCTCTCTCTCTCTCTCTCTCTCTCTCTCTCTCTCTCTCTCTCTCTCTCTCTCACATTGATTTCCTTACATTTAGGAGGGTGCGTTTAGACCAAGCGAGTCTCATTGCGTTAAGATATTTGATGCGATGATTCACTCTGTTTACAGCGACTACCTCAAGAGTCAAGTCATTGACCCATTTGATTTCATGGAGAATGTTTTTGTTTATTTTTTTATCAGTTTATCTTATGTATTTTTGTTTTCCATTGGTCTTTTTTTTTTTCTTTTCTTTTCTTTTCTATTGGGGCGACACATGAGCTAGGTTTTGGGAGACAGGTCAGGTCATGTTGCAGACTTGTGATACTGGGCCAGACTGCACGCTGAAGTAGCACCCAATTTATAATGCTATATATATATATCAAAGTGTGGTAATGTTTACACAGTTAACACCAAACTTGATTTCCAGACACTAGGAACTGAAGGAGATGAGGAGGGACAGAGCGGTGAGTGTTAACTAATTCTTCTCTTATTCCTACATTAATTTCCTTTCTATTGGTGTTTCTTTTCTTCTCTCCATCCTGTTAGCTCCCACCATGGAGGCTTAATGTGTTGAAATGGTTCCAGCGTAGCTATCAGTAAACAACACCGTCACAATGGATAAGACACGGCCCGAAGCATGACCTCTCACCCGGGTAACCACCAGGTTTTGACAGCACGAGAATGACAGGTTGATGTCAAGGCAGTGAATGGCATCATGTCCACTCCACCAACTATACCTCCACAGCACACACACCCTTGCCACCTTGTTTGCCGCAGGTATGGCCTGATTAGGGCTGGTGGCCTAGAGACAGATATTTCATTATTAAGGCAGAGGAGGGAAAGGGGGAGTATACATAGGAATACATAGGAAGAACAGACACCTGCTGGACTATGGCGGGAGGAGGGAGTGAGAGCAGAAGGAAAAACAGGTCATCTCCCATAGCTCCCTTCTTTCCCTTCCTTCCCATGGGTGGGGGAGTGGCACACTGATAGGCTACTTTGTCATTATGTCATAAGTATTCAAGCTATTTTTCTTTCTTTAGTAATACAATCATCCCTCAAATAGCACAGTTTCCAATAGTTCGGATTTGGTTTTATGTGGATTTTCTAAGAAGATTTTTAAGGAGCAGGAAATTTTAAAATCCTAAAAGATCTTCCACGACAATCCATATAAAACTGAAACCAAACTATTGGAAACTGTACTATTTGAGGGACGACTGTAGTGATTTTTTTTCCCCAGCCCTCACACCTTATATCAGTCCCAGAGCTGGCAGTTTTCTTTTGTAATAGCCTACATAGACAAGCTCAGGAGAGAGGGACTTGTACCAAACAGATCATACTCTATGTCTTTTCAAATGCCTGTGTTGTCTCATTTATGTAAAGCCTGTGTCAATGAAAGAATGGTATGGCATGAGTATCACAGTGTTAGCCTACCAGCATCAACACCCACGTGATCTAATATGGAGCAGTGGGTAGAAGGCCTCACACAGCTGTTCATCCTTCCTGTGTAGATGGTTGATGAACAGTTGTACCTGGGGAAGGTATGGCATGAGTATCACAGTGTTAGCCTACCAGCATCAACACCCATGTGATCTAATATGAAGCAGTGGGTAGAAGGCCTCACACAGCTGTTCATCCTTCCTGTGTAGATGGTTGATGAACAGCTGTACCTGGGGAAGGTAAACTGAGGCAATTCTGGCCTTCCTATCGGCCCATATCCCAGTGTTCAAACCTAACACAGGCCCAGAGATGATGAGCGGATTTACGTGCACTAAATTATTGAAATACCTTTTAGTTGCCCTTACAAAGCTTTGTGATGAGGTGAACTACAGGCATTTAAAATAGTGAGGTCACTAGTGTAATTTCGTTGGAATTTTTGGGGATTTTGTAAACTATACATTTTGGAATGCTTACAAGTCAAGGAATCTCATAAACAATGTTGCCAAAATTAATTAGGTCACCTTGGCCATCGTGGATGTTGAAAATGGCCGACTTCTGAAATGCAATTTTCAATTGAGAGACTTCAGCACAGCTAAGTTTGGCTATTTTTTCTTTAATTTGCTTTGTCATAATATAAATGTAGTCTTTAGATATGATTTAAAACATGAAGTAGCAGAAATTACCATTTTTAGGCATTTTATTAAGGAACATTATGGTAATAAATGTGTTACAAAACCGAAAACTACTTGTTCCATGTTGGCATTATTTTCATAACCTTCATACAATGTGAAACTAGAAACACATCAGCACCATACATTCTAAAGTGTTAAATATTATTTACATACAATTTGTGACACTAAGTGATAGTATTACAGTAGTCTAATCAGAGGTAAGCACCAGGTGTTTCCACGCAACAATTGCAATTTCAAGTAGCAGCAGAAGTATGCAAGGTAATACATTTAAGCATTGAGTGATCATAGAAAGAATTAAAGAAACAGCAGCTAAAACTGCCACAATTAATCTGTATTATTGTCTTTAGGCAATATATATCATGGTCTCTCAATCATCGTCTGTATCATCATCATCGTCACTCTCCGAGTCAATGAGATTAGATGAAACATCCTTTGAATCTTGGTCATTTTGGCAGTCACTTGTGCACTGACATATTTCAGTGCAAGGAAGGTTCACTGCAGCACAAGAGCACCTTTTAGTTGAGCAGTTTGTCTTGCAAAGACATCTTACCATTTCAGAATGGCTTCTGGTGCTGGCAGAAGTTCTGTTGTAAGCGGTTGCAGTTGTCCATCCTTGGTTCTGCAATATCCGTTACCCAAAGGCTCTGGTAGGCTCTGTTGGGCAACAGAAGCTTGACCCCACACTCTGGCTTGTATCTTTGCTCGCAGTATATGTTGTTTAAGTGCACCAATGGTAGGTGGCAGCTTTTCACTGTCTGCCATATTCTTGCAGAAAAGGTACCACCGGAGATCTGGGATGTTCGTGATGTCCGACTTCTTCGGCTTGTAAGCATGACAGACAAATTTCTCCAGGATAGAAATCTGTTCTTCTGTGACTTCATCTGGTTCAGAGAGCTGTTGCAGAGCTTTCCAGATCTCCTCTGGTGCCTGAAGGAAAATGTTCAGCCATGTCACTTTACCGATTCCAGAAAACCGGCTGGTGTTGTCAGTACCAGTAAATGCATGGAACGCTGGAAGAGCTTTAGCACCGGATGCACCCAAAAATGTCCACATAGAACCTATCTGCAGTACTCCAGATTTCATGGTAATTGATGTGCTGTTCAGGAGAATATCATAATGTCCTATCAGAAGGACAAGCACATCTGTGTCAGGTGAAAAAACCATGAGTTCCGTGTTGGGTGAACTGCGGCGTGACGCAAGGACTGCTTGATGGATGAGCAGTGTGTCTGCTTCTTCATGATTGTTGTCTTCACACTCCATCCTTATGTTGGCTTTGGTCCTTCCTATAAAGAAATACAAACACAACACACTGTAAGTGTTTTGTTGAAAATAGTTAAATATATTAGATATTGTATGCTAAAATAACAAGCTTTATTGTAAGTTCATTTACCTGCTGCGGACACAATGACCACCTTCGGGAGCTTGCAGCATATTCGATGATCTTGTCAGCTAGGTACTCCGTAAGGTGTTTCTTCGTCTTGTAGTGTGAAAGGAACTTGTTCATTGTAATGTTCTTGATATTTGTTTCATCTTTGATCTGGTACTCAACTGGAAGCTGACCCAGGTTTCTTCTTTCTCTGGTTCGTTGTTTCAGAGACTCAGGCTTGTAGGTGTCAAATACTACGATTATTTCATCGTAGTCACATGCAAGACCCATCACTCTGTCGTAGTACCACCTGCTAAGATCTCCTACGGTCTCCATAGTTGGTGGTTTCTTCGTAAGGTTATGGAGAATCACCATGCCATCCACAAGAGCAATCCTGTGATGATGCTTCTGGCTGGTGCCTGACTCTTGTTCTGCTCCTGCTGCTTCTAGGTTCTCTGTTTCGGCATTCTCCTCAACAAGCTTCTCAAGTCGGTGTATTAGCTTTGATTTGTCAGTGCATGGAAGAATTTCTCCATCGCTGGCAAAAAGTGCTCTTGGCACCTGAGTGAACTCATAGGTACCGATTGCTTTCTTTTGATCAATGTCTCGTGATCTTGACAGGACAAGCAGGCGTCTGTACAGGTCTTTGGTTTCTTTGAGCTCTATACTTGTGTTTTGAAGTTTGATGATTGACTTTGTGTGAGTTGAGGTGAAGGTCTTTAACTTCTCTTTCTTCACAGTGGCCCACAGACGGACATCACCATTTATTCTATCTGCAACGAAGTCCTCGTACAGCTTCTGCCCAATTGAGTCTGCATGTAGGATGTCGTGAACATGTTCCTGTGGTATGCATCCACCAGTAATTATGTTGTATAGTTGATCGCCTTCACCTCTGACTGGGTTCCCATGACTCAGTATTGTAGCCTTGATGCTATCAACAGCGGCGTGGTCCCTTTGTATGCTGCTTTGTGTGACCCCAGGATGTTCAGTTCTGGTGGTGTCCGTTGTGTTGAACTGGTCTTTGAACTTAATTGAGAGGCAAGACAGTTCTGCAGCAGCCATGAAGAATCTCTGCCTTGCATGAGCATTGTTTGAGATTCCAGTCAACCCAGAGTGAACCTTCATTTGTCTGTTGATGTGTTCACAGGCATGGTCAGCACCTACAGATACAAATGGAATTGCACTCCTGGTGACAGACACATTGCCACTGGCAAGTTCCGACCAGGTGTTGGGGTGGTTTGTCTTGAGATCTTTCATGTCCGCAATATAGCGTGGCCAAAGTCTCTTGTACTTGATGCGGTCGAAGGCAAAGAATAACTTGCTCAGTGACTCTGCAGCTTCCAGGTGCAACTCCCAATCAGCATTTCGAGAAGCCGCAATGAAGTGAAGGATGGCCTCTACTCTGCAGAGGTAGTTGGTGATGAAGGCGAACATGACATTTTTGCACTTGGTTTTCTTCCATGTCTCGAATGCTTGTTCAAAGGATTCTTTGGCCATGATATCCTGCAGTGAACTATTTGCTTGTTTGACAGATTCTTCTTTGACTGACTTGTCCTTGTGGCAACATGCTGATGTGACCTGTTCTGTTGCCTGGTCAAATGTAGCCTTGAGCTGTGGGTATTCGTTGAAGAATTCCTCAAGGATTAATTCATAGAAGGCAATGTAGGTGTAGATATGAGCTGTCAGGCAGCGTTTGTAGTGTGAGCAACTCAGAATCTGCCTTGTTGTTGCAGTACCATACAGGCCAGCCTCGATCCAAGCATCATCAATCCCTGAATTTTCAATTGAAGATCCCAAAGCTCTCAAAGCAGCCATGACAGCATGGAGCTCTCCCAGTCTTGGTACTGTTGACTTCTTCAGATCTGGTCGAGCATCCAACAATTGGACCACTTTTCGTAGAGTGCCATGTCAAAGGTGATGACAGTCGGGTGATCATCTCCTACTGTAAACTTCCTGATTGCATTTGCTTGTTTCAGCACAGTGAGGAGGGTTGACCATTCATGGGCCACTTCAGGCATGAGGGCAGAGCTCCAATTTGCGTCAGTGGCAGGCTGTTTGATGTCAGAGAATTGTATCCGGCCCAACAAGGAATTTTACAAGGTCCTCCTGCTAACCTTGATAATACACAGGCAATGATCCAGGACATCTGCTTCCTTTGATGTACAGTGTTGATTCCTTCCTCGTTTACCACAAACTCTTTCTCTCTCTTGTTTTGCACTGGCTTGGGCTTTTCGCAGTGTTCAATTTGTAAATGGTATGGCTGAACTGTTTGGCTACTAGTATGCTTGATACTGAGTCATGGAGCAACTTTATCTCCAAGTTCATCACGTGTTTGATAGACCGCAACTAAGGTACCATGCGTAGTACACTTGCCATCTGGGGTGTCCTCGGAGAAGGCAATGTTGTCTGCTGCGAAGCACACAAACGAACCGTTCTTGAGGCAGGGAGGTCTATAGAGAACCCCAAAAGTCTTGGTGTTTTCCACAACAGCATTGGCCAGGGCAGTCTCCAGTTGTAGTGTGCGTCCATGAGACACGCACAATCCTTGCCTGTTGAGCAGCTCCAACAACTTTTTACTCCTGGTGTCACTGTGAAGTGAAAGCGCTAGTCCGACCACTTGGGGATTCTCTTTGTTCGGTGCTGCCTAAAGGTGCCTGACCCTGAAGGCTTGTACTGGACCTGCCTGTCTGTCTTCAACCCAAACATCATGTTTTGGCTCATAGTTAGTGCTAACCGGTCTGTGATCCCTGTTCTTGCTTCAGTTGCTAGATGTTCCACAGGCCCAGTCAGAACCCATCTCATCAGGCTGTACAATTCAGCTGGGACACATGTTGTATCACTTGATACCGGGATGTCATCATTATCTGTGACACTTTCCTTGTTGAAGTAGACAATACTCTGGCGAATGATCTGGGCTGCCTTGAAGACTGTTTTCATATTGTCCATGCTGCCAGCATCTATTATCATTGAATGAACATTATCTTCTTGACAGGCTGTTGGGTTGTATAGCACTGCTGATTTCCTACGATCTTTTTGCAGTACTGATGTCACAGCTGGGAGTTCAGTCAGAATATATTCTTTTAACCATTTTCGACTGAAGGTGGGGCAATGCTGTGCCATGACATCCCCAAGCATGTTCTTGTACACTGTCTCTACGTCTCCCATTGAGATTACAGCCTTTGTCGTGTCTTCACTTCAACCAAGTTTGTTATTTCAACCATGCTTGCTGCTTGAAGTGGGTGGACGTATGGACCACTTCGGTCTGACACTTCTCTTAAGGAATGAAACACGTTGCTTCTCCAGCATCCTTTGTGGTATTGAACATCAATTGCTTGTGCATCTGTAGGGGAGATAGAAGTATTCAGTCTTGTTACCAGGGCTGGATTCCCAGACTTCTCCACAGCTGACCTTAGTTGTTTCCCTGTCTCTGACGTACAAACCCTGAAGATCTGCTCTCCTGTGTCTTCTTGGCAGAAAAAGCACAAATCCTTCTCCAGGGGAGCTGTCTTGGATCTTGTGAACTTGGCCGGCCGCTCAGATGGCTGTTCAATCTCTTCACTCTTTCTTTTTCTCCCACGCTTCTTGGTGGCTGAAGCCGCACTCACAGCTTGTTCATTGCGTTCCCTGGCCCTCTCGATCCGACTCCTGTTTGTTGCCTCCTGATAACAGCTTCGGTGCCATATTGCACCCTGCTCACTCAATGTATCTCTGGTAACATCTTTGAGTCTTCGCTCGATTTCCACATACTGTCCATCATTGCAAGTGGCTCTTTCTCTGACTGCATTCAAGCATGTCACATAAGAACCTAGTCGGGTTTTAGTACCAAGGACCTTCTTTTTTGTCACCACGTTGACAAAGAATACACAGTCTCCAGTTAATTGGATCCCCCATCCTTTACTTCTTCACATGGCTTGCTCAGAAGAGGCACAGTGTTCATTGCAGCTCAAATTAGACCTGTAAAGAAAAAAAAAATCAAAGTTGTCTTTTTTGGTCATATTTCATCATAATCAGTACAGTTAAAACAAAATTAATAAGTAAATAAGAGAAAAATAAGATTTTGTGGTCGCCATATTAGAAATCCAAAATGGCCGCCAAAATGACCTCGAAAATTCTGGCAACATTGGTTTTTGCATTCTTTGTAATGTTAGCTTTCTAAAAATGTATAGTTTATAAAATCCCCCAAAAAATCCAACGAACTTATATCTCAGAACATATCAGACCTCACTAAAAGGCCGCCTCAGTTTGCTGGAATGACCAATACTTAAGCTGCTGCTGCATGTCATATTATCAGTACAAACTGGCATGTTTGGGGTTTATATAAGGTGTGAGGGCTTTTTTAATGTTTTTTGACTTTGAAAATGCATACTAAAATAAACTACAATTCCATCTTATAGAGAAAAGCCTCTGCAGCACGACAGAAACTTAAGGCTATAGTTCTTGCCTACAACACCAAGCTTACTAAGACCTGAGGAATGCATATAAATAGCCACGAAGCTTTTGTTACTGTTTCCCAAGATTCTGACTAACTTCTTGCACTAGTGAAAGGAATTTAAGGCTATAGTACATTACATTGATCCATTATTTCTCTCACACTGTTTTCTCCCCTCTGTATCTTCCGTAAATCTCACCATCAAATTTATATCCATGTTTTCTTGTCATCTTGTCATAAAGCTTATCTATCTAAGGTGTTCCACATCAGAAGGGACAACTTTTCTCCCCAAGTTCAGAGAAAGGGAAGGAGGGAGGGAGGGAGGAAAGTGAGCAAGGAAGGAAGGGCGGAAAGGGCTGGAGAGAACATAAGAACGTAAGGAGTCTGCAAGAGACCGGTTGGCCTACACAAGGCAGCTCCTGTACACTCCACTTCACCTTACCTCACCATCCATGGCCTTATCTAACCTCTTCTTGAATGTATCTACGGTATTGGCACCCACAACATGGCTCGCAAGCCTGTTCCATTCATCCACCACTCTACTGGTGAACCAATTCTTGCCTATGTCTTTGTTGAATCTGAATTTGTCTAACTTAAAACCATTGCCATGTGAAGGCATGTGTCCTACCTGGCTCTTTCACTCTCAAAATTTTATTGACATCCCCTTTATTAAATCCCTTCATCCATTTATAGACTTCGATCAAGTCTCCTCGCAACCTTCGCCTTTCTAGCGAGTGTAGATTTAAATGCTTCAGCCTGTCTTCATAATGCAAGTTTCTCACCCCCTGAATCATCTTTGTCATCCTCGTCTGTACAGATTCTAACATCTTGATATCCATTCTATAGTAGGGGGACCAGAACTGAACTGCATAATCGAGATGAGGCCTAACTAGTGCTAAGTAAAGTTTGAGGATGACTTCAGCGCTCCTATTGCTTACGATCCTTGAGATGAAACCAAGTACTCTGTTTCCCCGATTTTTAGCCTGAATGCATTGAGCCCTAGGACGGAGGTCAGCGCTCACTAGGACTCCTAAGTCTCTCTCACGCCCAGACCTGCGCACACACACACACACACACACACACACACACACACACACACTGAGAACAAAATATTACTAAAAAAACAAGACATGAACAAACTCTAGGAAAAAACACAAACTTTTGCAAACAACACTCCCACACACTTTCTACTCTACCTCCTCCTTATGCTGTCCGAATTCCTGATGCAAGAGTCAACCACTATCTGTACTCTTTCATCCCTTTCTCTAGTCATCTCTGCATTAGCTTTGTCTGTTTTGTTTCTTTCCTATGACTTGAACGCTTTCTAGAAGGGAGGATCGAGACTTTTTTTTTCATTTTACGTGTTTTTTTGTATTTATTTAGAAAGCAATTATGTTTCTTCTATCTAGTAATGCATTTCAAGTCTATTTTATCACTTTATATATCATCTATGGCCATTTTTTCTATTACTTCACTTTCTCATTTACTTTTCACTGTCTATTATTGCATCTATTAGTCATATCTGTTTTGTTTATCTAGGTGGTGATATTGTCTTGGCATGTCAGTTCAAATATTCCCACATTCTTTCGCCTCACAACACCTATTCCCAAAGGCCACAAGTCGGGTTCAAATAAGTATTGTTCACATTCAAGGTACAGAAGCCTGGTCAATCTATCACTGGGCTAATGGTACTATCGATGCCAACACCCACAACAGCCTCTCCGGAAGCCTTACAGAGTGTGGGTGTGTGAGCTCCAAAATGTTGGAGACTATGGGGCAGAATTATGTCACGAAAATGGTCCAGCCTCGGCTTTCCATTTGAAGGACGAGGAGGCCGTGAGGTGAGGCGTGGGAACATTGACTGAGTGGCTGACTGACTGATGGGTTGACTGACTGACTGACGGACTGGGTGACAAAGAATAACTGACTGACTGACTGACTGACTCGACTACGCAATGGTCTGAAAACTGCGTAGGTAACTTTGTGGCTCTCCTACCCTCCTTCCCTGCCCCCCACACACACACACACACTAGTAAAATTAAAGGGAATGAAATAGAGAGAGAGAGAGAGAGAGAGAGAGAGAGAGAGTGGAAAAACACACACAAACAGTATTATCTTATGAGACTTGCTTCCTCCTCCTCCTCCTCCTCCTTCTCTCCTCCTCAAGTTTAAGAAGCGTGAAGTAAGTTCTGCCTCATTAAGACATACAATACAGAAAAGAGGAGGAGGAGGAGGAGGAGGAGGAGGACATGAGGTACAAGGAGGAATTCACTTGCTTAAGATTATTAAAGTCGTATACATAACTCTCTCTCTCTCTCTCTCTCTCTCTCTCTCTCTCTCTCTTGCACTATTCCTCCCATTTTTCATATATTCCATAATAATAATAATAGTAGTAATAGTAATAATAATAATAATAATAATAACACATTTTACAAGTTTCTCTTCTCTTCTCTTCCTCTTCCTCCTTCTTATTCTTTTCTTCCTCCTCCTCCATGTCTTCCTCCTCCCCTCTTCTTGTCAATACTATCTACTATTTATCTATCTATCCATCTATCTCCATCAATCAACTATTACTTTTTCTCCTTCCTATTTCTTCAATCATTCCATCTATCCATCTTCCTTTATCAACAGTTCCTTCTTCCTCCTCCTATTCTTTCCTCCTCCTCCTCTTCCTCTTCCTTTCCTTCCCTTCTCTTTCCCATCAACACATTCTGCCCTCAACCATATTAGGGAAGCCTTTCGTGTGTGTGTGTGTGTGTGTGTGTGTGTCCTTCCCTTCTCTTTCCCATCAACACATTCTGCCCTCAACCATATTAGGGAAGCCTTTCGTGTGTGTGTGTGTGTGTGTGTGTGTGTGTTTTCCCTTTATCCCGTTTCCTTGTAGCCGTCTCTGATTTTCGTATTATATTTTTCTTTTCTTTTCTTTTTTCTATTTTTTTTTCTTTTTCTTCCTTTTATTTTTTTGGTTTTCTTCAT
This sequence comes from Eriocheir sinensis, assembly GCF_024679095.1. NCBI lineage: Eukaryota > Metazoa > Arthropoda > Malacostraca > Decapoda > Varunidae > Eriocheir > Eriocheir sinensis. The sequence goes on along the minus strand of NW_026110348.1, from coordinate 63,142 downwards.
GTTTTGTGTTATTTATTTCCCTTCTTTTTTTATTTCTTGTGTTTCCCTTTTCTTCTTTCTTTCCTCCTCCTCCTCCTCTTCCTCCTTCTTTCACATCCTCTCCACTTCATCTTCATTTTCCTCCACACCTTTTCCTCCTCCTCCTCCTCCTCCTCCTCCTCCCTCTCATTCATTCCCGGTATTGTTATGAACGGCAGGAAGACGGGGGGGGGGTTAGGGAGGAGGAGGAGGAAGAAGAAGATTTAGTGTCAGGCTCAGAGAGAGGTTCGTGAAGAAGCGGAAGGAACGAAGATGAGGAGGAGAAGAAGAGGAGGAGGAGGTAAAGGAGAAGGAAGGAGGCAGAAGTGAGAAATATGGAGGTCGAGGGAATGAATGAGGAGGAGGAGGAGGAGGAAGAGGAAGAAAGAAAATGAGAGGAGAAAGAAGAGGAGGAGGAGGAGGAAAAAATAATGAAGGATAATGAAGGATCTGGGACAAGAAAGAAAATGAGAGGAGAAAGAAGAGGAGGAGGAGGAGGAAGAGGAAGAAAGAAAATGAGAGGAGAAAGAAGAGGAGGAGGAGGAGGAAAAAATAATGAAAGATAACGAAGGATCTGGGACAAGAAAGAAAATGAGAGGAGAAAGAAGAGGAGGAGGAGGAGGAAAAAATAATGAAAGATAACGAAGGATCTGGGACAAGAAAGAAAATGAGAGGAGAAAGAAGAGGAGGAGGAGGAGGAAGAAATAATGAAGGACCTGGGACAAGAAAGAAAATGAGAGGAGAAAGAAGAGGAGGAGGAGGAGGAAGAAATAATGAAGGACCTGGGACAAGAAAGAAAATGAGAGGAGAAATAAGAGGATGAGGAGGAGGAAGAAAGAATGAAAAGGATCTGGGACAAGAAAGAAAATGAGAGGAGATAGATTAGGAGGAGGATGAGTAAGAAATAATGAAGGACCTGGGACAAGAAAGAAAATGAGAGGAGAAAGAAGAGGAGGAGGAGGAAGAAATAATGAAGGATAACAAAGGATCTGGGACAAGAAAGAAAATGAGAGGAGAAAGAAGAGGAGGAGGAGGAGGAGGAGAAAGACACAGAAGAGGAAAGAATGAAGGAAGAGGAGGAAAGGAATGATCAAAAGAAAAGAAGAGGATGCTTGTCAGATCATACTCTATGTCTTTTCAAATGTCTGTGTTGTCTCGTTTATGTAAAGCCTGTGTCAATGAAAGAATGGTATGGCATGAGTATCACAGTGTTAGCCTACCAGCATCAACACCCATGTGATCTAATATGGAGCAGTGGCTAGAAGGCCTCACACAGCTGTTCATCCTTCCTGTGTAGATGGTTGATGAACAGTTGTACCTGGGGAAGGTATGGCATGAGTATCACAGTGTTAGCCTACCAGCATCAACACCCATGTGATCTAATATGCCTTTGTGGAGCAGTGGTTAGAAGGCCTGGCTGGCCACGACTGCCAGGGCCAGGGTTGGAATCCTCCTCACATCCTCCGCTGCGTGTCGAGTAAATCTAACTCCCCCAACCCAACTTGACGTAGCCCCCTCCCAACACCCCTCATTGCACCCCGAGGCGGCTGCAAGAAACTCGCTAACCCTTCCAAAATCAGCAGCGGCCTTGCTAGCAGTTTGCAGCGCACATAATATGCAGTTCAAAATGCATAGAACAGTGATGTCTAAGCAAGTGAGAAGGTGCTGCTGCTGGAGCAATGTTAAATAGTAGCAGAGGAAGGCCAGGGACAGGGAAGGCAGGGCAAGGTTAGGAGTGCCATGGTTAGCGTCATGTATCCTGGCACTGAAAAGACCAAGGGAGGAGAATAAAGCTTGGGAAGGGAATTGTAGGAAGAAAAGAAGGCAAAGAGGGAGAGAGAACATGAAGGGAAAAATACCTAATAAAAGAACAGGAAAGAAAAAAAAGCTTGAAGGAAATATATTAACCCGTACAGTGTGGTCTTTTATAGGGCTCATGCCAGGTGGAACTTTTTCATATTTTTTTATTTGACCCTAAAAATGTACAAAAAATTACAAATTATTTCATATATATATATATATATATATATATATATATATATATATATATATATATATATATATATATATATATATATAGATAGATAGATAGATAGATAGATAGATATAGATATAGATAGATAGATATATAGATATATAGATATAGATATAGATATATATTATTTATATGCGAGGAATGGAACCGTAGTGTTTGTTGTCTTATTTTTTTGTGTCTCAGAGCTAACAATGTCATACCAGGAAAGGGAAATTTGTCTTTACATTTTTTTAGAGCCAATATTCTTTCCATTATAAACACTTCTCACTGCCCCAAAGCGTGAGTAATGTATTAGTACTTCTTTACATCACAAAAACCTAAAAAATAAACAATAATTGTAAGTACAAGGGAATGATTGGATCAGACAACACTTCAAGGCCGTGTGTACTACAGCCGTAGTTCACAAAGTTCAACAAAACACTAAGAAGCTTCCGACGATAAGTTTTCAGTTCCAATTACTCTGAGCCATAATTTACAATTCCACATGCCTTACTGATTATAGAACCAAGGAGTAATTACCTAGAAGGAAGTAACTTACCTTCTTGTATAATGATTTTTGTTGGAATGCAGACAAATGTACAGAAAGCCCTTTAACGTCCATTTAAAAATACCAAGACTTGTCAAGTTATTGCTCTTCACTGTCAATGAACAATGTTACCTACAAAAAAACAAAAATAAAGGGAATATAAGCCCTCAAAAGAGCTTGCGTATATATATGTACTAAACACTTCCCTAAGAGGTGCGTATATGTACACACTCAAAAAACTATAGTTACCGTGGTGTCCGAAGAACTTCACAGCGAGCAACCCGGTAATCTCGGTAGGGTTGGTAAGGTGCTGTCACCCCATCACCTCAGCTCTGCTGGGGGGAGCAGGACAGGACCCCCGTAAGGGAGGGATAGAGAGGGAGACACTAATATACCAGATATCACCATAATATTAACGGAGTGATTTGAGTGCCACTTGTTTAAGCTTTTTATTCACAAATTATTAAACAATAATGGTCATATGATATACGTAACAGCGGTGGGTAGAAGTATTCTCCCATGTCAAAGATAAAACAACCATCAACGCATGTCAGATATAGTTCAGTCCATGATGTGCCATCCTGGAACTAATGCTTCCACTGAACGTGTCTTTTCTTTCATGAACAAGTTGTGGCCATCTGAAAAAAACTACAAATTGCAATGGTAATAGCATTGCTGCTAAGAAAGATAAAGTTTAAACAGAGTTGGATGGACTTCTACAGGTTATTTAAATCTACTCTCTTGTACTGCCTCATTGCCTAATAAAAGTAGGAACTTTGCACGCTTTTTAACTTGACGAATAAGGAATTTGGCGCGGGCGTTTTGAATTGCCTGTTCTCAATGGCTTCATCCTTGGTGTCAGTTTGTATCGTGCTGAATGTGTATCGATAGTTTTTTGAGCGTGTGAACGTACTAAACACTGTACGGGTTAATGGTCCCTCTAAGCGAGAAAAATGAGAAAAAATCACCCTCACAAAGCACTTCATATATATATATATATATATATATATATATATATATATATATATATATATATATATATATATATATATATATATATATATATATATATATATATATATATATATATATCAAAGCATTTGTGATCAGTTTATGCATCATCTATTTGGGGGGGTTTATATCATGGCACAAATTTGGCCCGTCGCTGCTACACGGTACAGCCACAAATTTGGCCCGTCGCTGCTACACGGTACAGCCACAAATTTGGCCTGTCGCTGCTACACGGTACAGCCACAAATTTGGCCCGTCGCTGCTACACGGTACAGCCACAAATTTGGCCCGTCGCTGCTACACGGTACAGCCACAAATTTGGCCCGTCGCTGCTACACGGTACAGCCACAAATTTGGCCCGTCGCTGCTCCCGGGTTAATGCAAGGCCATCCAGACGGGAGGCCTCTCCACTCCCTCAGTGACCCGTCAGTCGAGTAGGGACAGCGGTCGGGTCAGCCGGGGCTGCTGTCAACCTCACTGTTTTCCTTGTGTTGTTTGTTTGTTTGTATTACTTGTTTTAACATACATAACGAAAAGAATGCAAACAAATAATGTATTCATTAAGTATGCATAATAGTAATAATGATACATATACATCAATTGAAACTTATCAGCAAAATCTTGAATGTTAAAGAACATAATGTCAAGACATATCAGCTCCTTGATGGATCAAGGAATATACACACACACACACACACACACACACACACACACACAGTATAATGGTACGGTATAACTCATATCTAACACACACACACACACACACACACACACACACAGTATAATGGTACGGTATAACTCATATCTAACACACACACACACACACACACACACACAGTATAATGGTACGGTATAACTCATATCTAACACACACACACACACACACACACACACACACACACACACACAGTATAATGTTTCTTTATATATCATATATAACACACACACACACACACACACACACACACACAGTATAATGGTACAGTATAATTCATGTCTAACACACACACACACACACACACACACACACAGCATAATGGTACAGTATAATTCATGTCTAACACACACACACACACACACACACACACACACACACACACACACAGCATAATGGTACAGTATAATTCATGTCTAACACACACACACACACACACACACACACACACACACACACACACAGCATAATGGTACAGTATAATTCATGTCTAACACACACACACACACACACACACACACACACACACACACAGTATAATGGTACGGATACCTTGCCATGAAGCAAGGCTTTGCCGTTTATTGCAAGCGGTTGTAATATTCATATCATATCATTTATATATTGATACCATTGTATGATATTCAAATTCATATATACTCAATATAACACATTCATGTCAGATAACATGTTTTTCATTGTATCCTTGCCCTAGCAAATACTGCTACTAATAACATCACATTCATAACACCTATCACATCTCACTAACATATATATATATATATATATATATATATATATATATATATATATATATATATATATATATATATATATATATATATATATATATATATATATATATATATATATATATATATATATATATATTTTTCATTCATCTCATATAAGCATATTTTATTCATATCATATATTCATATGTATTGCATCTAGTATATTGATATCCATGTTTAATGTTTATATTCATATAATTATATCATGTTATTCTTTTTTCACACACACATTATGCCCAGCATATGTAAAGAACCACATCATGTTCATACTGTATTCATCAGTGATTAGTCACACCATATACATAATCATATCACAGTCACATTCCTCTCATAACGCATCATATTCATATATTCACATCACGAATATTCATATATAATAATACATGTGTAACACAGGCTATTTTATGAACTATATTATTGGCTGTTATAATGCCTGACAAACCCTCATCATTTAATACAGCCGTAATGGGTTTTGTACCTGCTGACTGTACTGACTGTCTCACTGTGCTGAACATGTTATCATGCAGCAGCTGCTTAACTCCTTTGTTTGTGGCACGCAGCGCACGCCTCCTCGTCTTGTGGGAAGGAAAACACCATCACTCTGGGTCCAGTTTTGAAGATTCCCTCCCAGTAAGGCACACAGCACTTGTATGGCAGTATTGTTATCTGGGTAAGAGGCAGAAACAATGTTAACAAGTTTTTCACTGTTTTCAGAGTCAATAATGCACAAAACAGAGAGCGTGACCTCTCCTGACCGCAACTGACCCGACACTACCTGGCACTACTTGGCCTACGTCACGGCCTACCCCCCCGTGAAGAGGCCTCCCCCTCTAGATGGCCTTGGTTAATGGCAAAAAGATTTATTTCAAGTTTTTTTACAATAGTCTATCGATTTTAACTTATAATAATAATAATAATAATAATAATAATAATCAGTTTATTCAGGAAATTGCAGCCGTTAAGCTGAAAATGTACATATTAATATACAGTGCAACCATAAAGAAAATACAATATGAAAGGGGTGTGGGGTTTGTGATTTACATTAACGGAGGGAAAGTAGTGATGATGCTTGAGGGGTGAAGAGGTGGAGGAGTGCAGTGTGGTAGAGCGATGAGGCGGGAAGGTAATCCTCCTCTGGAAGGCGAGTAGGTGTTAATCCGAGGTCATCCCCAGGTCACAATGCTGGGTCAGGTAGCAGCAGGTGGCCAGAGAGCAGGTAGAGGCGGTATCGACGGTCACTCAGAAAGGGCTTAGCGGTGGAGTGCTAATCCAACACAGGTGGCAAGACAGATGTGAAGACTCGCTGCTGTGCCTGGGAACAGACTGCACAGCCTCGGTGGTGAGCAGCCTGCTCATTGCCCCCACCTGAGTGACGAGTCCTCCACTGCACTGCACCTGACCAGACTTCAACAGCAGGATGGGCGGGCCTGGGGGAGACCTCGGGGAGTCGGCAGGGGCCTGATGGAAGGCCGCGGCGGCGACACACTCGGCGATCCCGATACCACACGCACTCCACTCACTGTCTGTCAGACTGTCACCATGATTTCACTTAGTCACAAAAAAATTAACTTGCTATGTAGTGATTCTGGAAGTAGGTTTCTTGATGAAAGGGGAGAGGGGGCTGGAGGGGAAGGGGAGAGGCCAACAGGCTGGCCCCGGGCTACTCCATGCGGAGCGCCATGACCCACGTCTGACCTCGGTCAGGACTGGGCGTGACTCAGTCGTTGTCTTTCCCTGTAATCCCAAGCCATTCATAACACCATGCAGTCGTATTGTGACTATGTGTATATTCCACAAATAGATAACGTACGGAATAACAGTGAGACAGATTGCCATGTGCAGGTCATCGCTAGATCTGTCAACAATGGAGGTTTCCCCGGCCCAAGCCACAGAGCTCAAGTTAGAGAATAGTGACTTTATTTTGTTGTGATTTAACCGTGTAGCAGCGATGGGCCAAATTTGTGGCTTTACTGTGTAGCAGCGATGGGCCAAATTTGTGGCTTTACTGTGTAGCAGCGATGGGCCAAATTTGTGTCTTTACCGTGTAGCAGCGATGGGCCAAATTTGTGTCTTTACAAATTTGTGTGTTTACCGTGTAGCAGCGATGGGCCAAATTTGTGGCTTTACTGTGTAGCAGCGATGGGCCAAATTTGTGGCTTTACTGTGTAGCAGCGACAGGCCAAATTTGTGTCTTTACCGTGTAGCAGCGATGGGCCAAATTTGTGTCTTTACCGTGTAGCAGCGACAGGCCAAATTTGTGTCTTTACCGTGTAGCAGCGACGGGCCAAATTTGTGACTTTACATAGTAGCAGCGAAGTGCCAAATTTGTGTCTTTACAAATTTGTGGCTTTACCGTGTAGCAGCGATGGGCCAAATTTGTGGCTTTACCGTGTAGCAGCGACAGGCCAAATTTGTGTCTTTACCGTGTAGCAGCGATGGGCCAAATTTGTGACTTTACCGTGTAGCAGCGATGGGCCAGATTTGTGACTTTACCGTGTAGCAGTGACGGGCCAAATTTGTGACTTTACCGTGTAGCAGTGACGGGCCAAATTTGTGGCTTTACCGTGTAGCAGCGATGATCCAAATTTGTGACTTTACCGTGTAGCAGTGACGGGCCAAATTTGTGCCACGATATAAACCCCCCAAAAAAGATGACACATAATCTGATCACAAATGCTTTGATATATATTATGAAATGGTTTGTGTGAGGGGTGATTTTTTCTCATTTTCTCGCTTAGAGGGACCATTAAGAAACATGATCCCAGCTGCTACCGGGTTAATTATTTTTTTGTGTGTGTGTGTGTATAGTGAGTGACCTGTTTGCCCCCCTTCCAGCACTGCCGACACTTCCTGAACGCCTACAACAGCACGCTTGGGGACAGTCGACAGGTGTTCACCGTGCCCTGCTACACTATGCACATTGGGAACCTCAAGCTGTGCAAGCCTAAGGTATGCTACTGCTGCTGCTATTACTACGAATGTTAATGATTTTTATTTATTTATTTATTATTTTTTTTTATGGGGTCTTCGGGGTGCACTGATTCACACACTAGGCTCACAGCCGAGAGAGCCAGGTTCAATTCCCAGCAGGTGGAAAAATTTGGGCAGCTTTTCCGATACCCTACGTAGCCCCTGTCCACCCAGCAGTGTACCAGGTATTAATAGGGGGTTGTGTCCCGTCTCCTGGGGTCTGTTCCCTTCTCCTATAATTCCTTCCCCTCCTGTCTCTCTCCGGCATATGACCACAGATGTTGCATTCACTAAACAAAACTCTCTCTCTCTCTCTCTCTCTCTCTCTCTCTCTCTCTCTCTCTCTCTCTCCCCTTATTGCCTTTGAGCTGCCTCCCTTTGCTGTAAAAATAAAAAATAGAAAGTTTTCACAATTTTGATATATTTTTTTCATTGCCTACTGATCATGCTTTTCTTCCCTGCATCTTACAAAGTGTGAGTTACCTGAGGGTTTGGATTGACTTCAACCTGGGCACCTCCTCCATCCTCATCCTGTGCCAGGTGGAGAGCACGCCCAGCCCTCCCACCCGGTAAGTCAGTCAGGTAGTTGCTAGGTGACTAGGGGCCGTATAGCTAAACATTCCGTCGCCCAAGTTCACATATTTGACAAGGCATTCGTTGGAGTTTTGAGCAGGATTAGTTTTATGGCCCTGGTGGTAGTTTGATTCTTCTTCTGGACCGTGAACCTAAGGAAACACTCATTGGAACCTGATTGACCCACTCTTTGACCTTTAGAAATAGCTGATATGAGAAGCCAAAATGTCTTATGATACCGACCCAGGTCTCCCACTTATGATGACATACTCTCTCCCAGTTGTTCATCCTTCTCATGTCTTCCTCCACACACTGTCTCCAGTAGGGATGTACCGATGTATTGGTATCGGTGGTATCGGCACATTTTAACCCGTCCACTGCGATTGGAACGAATTTGGCTTTCACTGGTAGCCTGATAACATATACTCCCATGTCTTTCTCTGCCTCTGTGGTGGATAGTGGAGTGTTTCCCATGTGGTATTGGTGTGCTGGATATCCCTTCACTGGTAGCCTGATAACATATACTCCCATGTCTTTCTCTGCCTCTGTGGTGGATAGTGGAGTGTTTCCCATGTGGTATTGGTGTGCTGGATATCCCTTCACTGGTAGCCTGATAACATATACTCCCATGTCTTTCTCTGCCTCTGTGGTGGATAGTGGAGTGTTTCCCATGTGGTATTGGTGTGCTGGATATCCCTTCACTGGTAGCCTGATAACATATACTCCCATGTCTTTCTCTGCCTCTGTGGTGGATAGTGGAGTGTTTCCCATGTGGTATTGGTGTGCTGGATATCCCTTCACTGGTAGCCTGGTAACATATAGTCCCATGTCTTTCTCTGCCTCTGTGGTGGATAGTGGAGTGTTTCCCATGTGGTATTGGTGTGCTGGATATCCCTTCACTGGTAGCCTGGCGATATATAGTACCAGGTCTTTCTCTGCCTCTGTGGTGGATAGTGGAGTGTTTCCCATGTGGTATTGGTGTGCTGGATATCCATTCACTGGTAGCCTGGTAACATACACTCCCAGGTCCTTCTCTGCCTCTGTGGTGGATAGTGGATTGTTTCCCATGTGTTATTGTTGTGCTGGATATCCCTTCACTGGTAGACTGGTAACATACACTCCCAGGTCTTTCACTGCCTCAGTGGTGGAAAGTGGAGTGTTTCCAGGTGGTATTGGTGTGCTGGATATCCCTTCACTGGTAGCCTGGTGACATACACTCCCAGGTCTTTCTCGGCCTATGTGGTGGATAGTGGAGTGTTTCCCATGTGGTATTGGTGTGCTGGATATCCCTTCACTGGTAGCCTGGTAACATACTCCCCGGACTTTCTCTGCCTCTGTGGTGGATAGTGGAGTGTTTCCCATGTGGTATTGGTGTGCTGGATATCCCTTCACTGGTAGCCTGGTGACATACACTCCCATGTCTTTCTCTGCCTCTGTGGTGGATAGTGGAGTGTTTCCCATGTGGTATTGGTGTGCTGGATATCCCCTCCCAAGCTGCAGGACTTTACAAATTTTCTTCATTGAATTGTAGCCACAGACACCCCATTCCTATAGGTTGGTGAGGTCTTCTGGTAGGAAATCCACAGTCAAGTGGCTAATTTTCAAGGTGCAGGGTTAGGAAGGGACGACCCCAAGTGAGGCGAGTTTGTGTGTAAAGTCCCGCCTAGGATTGTTAAGGGTTGCCAAGGGGTTGTATGGTAACAGGGTTATCAAGGAGTGATTGAGGGGCCAGGCTTAGAGCTGTAACATTATTGTGTTGAATTTAGGCAACAGTCAAAAGAATGTATTGTTTTATAAGGTATCAATATTTATACAGCTTATTAATCCCTCACTTAATATGCAGGTACTGCCAGAAGAAGACAAGGAGGAGGAGGAGGAGGTGGAAGAGGAATCATTTGGTGAGTGTTAATTTTGTTCTGTTGTTTCTTCCTCCTCTCTCAATCCTTTTCCTCTTCTCTGATTCATTTGCATTCTACAATTGTTCCTTCTCTCTCTATTCTGCTAAAGTCTTCTTCTTCCATTCCAAGGTCATGCTCCAACTCCTGCTGTCCCCTCAGAGTATTCATTTCCCTCAGGTCATCTCATGAGGGACATTAAGTGACGGCCACACACTTTTCCACAAATGTTTACACTTCTGAGGTGATAGGAGGGGACATTTCAAGGGGTTCATTTTCAGCATTTATAGTCACTGTAGAGTTTTGAGATTTTTGGAGGATCATGAACAAGAATCTAACTCCTTACACACCAAAATTAAGCTTCATAAACCTTCGCAGTCATTCTTAATGTTTGCCTCAAATTTTGTGTGTTGTGTGGCCTGGCCTGACATCTGGCCCTGGGGCGAGACTCTCAAAGCTGTTAGGAGCCACACCCAGCCACAAGCATGCAATGCCTTCACTGTTAGGAGCTTGCAAGCCACACCCACCCACAAACACACAATGCCTTCACTGCTGCAATTCTCAGAGATACATGATCGTTACCTAAGTTGAGTGGGTCGGGTGCAGCCTTACCTTGCTGTACATGAAATGCATTATAATTACCTAGTGTTCCCAACATGAAAATAGGAAGGACATGTTTTCAACAAGTAAATCTATCTGTTACAGTGAACAGCAGAGAGAGAGAGAGAGAGAGAGAGAGGTGTAACAATTGGCTTTTGAAATAATACATAATTCCCTTCCCTTCTCTTCCCTTCCCTTCCTTTCCTTCCTTTCCTCCCTTCCTTCCCATCCTTTCCCTTCCCAATCCCTTCCCATCCCTTCCCTTCCCTTCCATCCCTTCCCATCCCTTCCCTTCCATTCCTATCCCTTCCTTTCCCTTCCATCCCTTCCCTCTCCATCCCTTCCCATCCCTTCCCTTACCACCTTCCCTTCCATTCCTATTCCTTCCTTTCCCTTCCCATTCCTTCCCATCCCATCCCTTCCCTTTCCATCCCTTCCTTCTTCCTTCCCTTCTCTTCCTTCACATCCCTTCCTTTCCTCCCTTCCATCCTTCCCTTCCATCCCTTCCTTCCTTCCTTCTCTTCCCTTCACATCCCTTCCTTTACCACCCCATCCCATCCCTTCCTTTCCATCCCTTCCCTTCACTTCCCTTCCCTTCACATCCCTTCCTTTCCCTCCCCTTCCCATCCCTTCCCTTCCTTTCATCCCTTTCACATCCCTTCCTTCCTTCCTTCCTTCGCTCCGGTGTAGTATCCACTCGGGGAAAAAATTACATGAAAAGTTTTTTCAACTGATTTCAATAGCCAAGGGGTCAACATTTACAAAAAAAAAGATAGGGCATGTAGAGGTTGGGGGGGAAATTATACAGGGATCAAAGTTCAATGACCTTTTCTAGAAATAAGAATAAAGTTGTCTTTATGGAAAAAGATATAGGACATGCATATCATTGGAGATTTTCTGAGAAATGAATAAAAACCAGGAGGAGACTCCAGGGACTACATCTTGACCTTTTAAATGGGCTCAAAGGTCAAAATTCACAAATTTATTACTAATATACATAAAGAATGCATGATTTTCACAATGAAAGCTTGTGTGCTTAAATTCACATGTGAGAAAAGTGATCTAGAGGGCTGGGTGTCACTACCCCCTCCAAGAAAAGGAAGAGCTGGGGAGTGGGGGCTCTCACTGGGCAGCTAAAGGTCATTGACCTTTTTTGTACATTTTGTCCAATTTTGTTTCTGGAGAATATTGATAAAGAAAATTATAATGGTTGTTGTGGAAATGCTTAGTGGGGAGGGTGAGAACAGCCTAACTTTGGACCTCCAAAAATAAAAATAAATGGCCAATTCCTCTGTGAATGTGTACACAAAAGATTGCCTGAAAATTGGTGTAAATTGATCATAGTAACGTGTGGTTTGGTGGCTGTCATAAACATGCCAAACCAGCCTTCCAAGGGCTTGCAATTGTCTTCTGTCAGGTCAAATATCTGGCCGGCCCTTCCATCCCCACCATCATGAGCAGAGCTGTACACAAATACTTTACAAACACAGTAGAATTCATGCTGAAAATGCCAATACAAAATTGAAGCCATTTGAGAAAGACTTGAGGTTAAACTTACACCAAGTATTGCCAAATAAATGATTTCCTCTTCCATCAGAGCACAACACATGCAGGAACACAAGGCAGCAGCAGCAGCAGCATGGTTACACAGACTAGCCCTTCATGGCAGTTACAACAACTTCCTTTAAGGAGGTTTGGGGAGCAATGTCAACATCTTAGGTCCAAGTTTGTTGTCCTCCCCATCCTCTTCCCTCAGGCGTAAGAACAGAGGTGTTGAGATTATGCCACACAGCAATCTGTAGCTGGACTCTCAGGGCGTGCTGCAGGGTTGCTGCATTAGGGTGAAGCCTATCAGGATCAATCTTGCAGCTTGCTTCTGAAATTTGAGGAAAGGAGCTTTCTCTGAAGGAGTATCTCCACATGCCACACCTGCATTGCTTTGACACCTGCATGTTTTAGCTCATCGTGGAGGAATCAGTGTTCGTGTATGTGTTGGTGACATGTCTTGGAAAATCTCATTTGTAGATTGTCTCCTTTGTGTGTCCATGGATACAGTGTCATTGCCTGACCATGCATACTTGAACAAAAGATCAGTTTGGTCACTAATTCCTACTGACGATATATCATACAGGCCATCCATGAGTGGGAACAGATTTGTGCAGTAGACGGGTCGGTGGTACACGAGAAGTATTAATAATCTTGGGCAACAACAACAGCTTCAGGAGTGCTCACACTTTTGACAAGTCCAGTAGCTGTCTTGACGACCAGTGTGTCATCTCGTGCAGTGTCAGCTGTGTCTTGATAAATGCTTCTTTGTTCTCCTCATTGGCAAGAAATTGTTCCCTATCACACAGTCAGTTCTGGTGGGACTCCCAAATTATGAGATATTGTTCTGCCTGCCATTGTACGCATGTGTTCATGATCTTTGGATCCTTCCATCACACACTAGTACTGCACCATCAATGAACCTTCCCTGAACATAGCTATCAGCTGTGGCTTTGATGCTTCCTCCATTTCACTGGTGAAGTAACCATCCCCCATCCTGTTTTCCATGTCCAGGCCAAGAGCATCCTGCCAAATTCAATGCTTCCAATAAAGAAGAGTCATCTATTTGTATTAACAAGACTCTCCTAGCCCTTCCAATGTAAGCTTTGAAGTTTCCCTTCATCCTCCTCACATCTCTCATCTGTCATCACCTAGCAATCCAGCTTGTGCACAACCTCAAACAGATACAAATTGTTCGGCCAAGGATCGGCAACTTTATGCAGACTGTTACCCTTGAGACCTCATCTCAGAATGAACTATCATACATTGAAACACCTTATTTACAACATGTGTTCCTCATCTTTACTGATCAAGACTTGTGCGTTTGGGTTTTGCTTTATTAAACATAGAAAGCTCAATGACCTTTGATCTCTTCCAAACCACTTATTCACTTTTTTTTTAAGCAGCCATGGGAACTCAAACAGGGTCACTATTTTTGCATGAAATATTATATTCTCCTGAGATAAGATAACTTCTTAACAAATGCTGGCGTGTTGAATATTTTGACCTCAATTTCAGAGGTAATATATTGTTTTTTTGTAAGTGGTTACATTTCAGATCTTTCCTTGACACCATTCTGTTCATTTTGACACTACCAAGATCAGCCATTTATGACGTTTCATTTGCGAGATAGAGATTTGGACCTTTTAACGAAAGGTCGTTGACCTTTGACCCCTGTAGAGAAAATTCCCCAACCTCTACATGCCCTATCTTTTTTTTAGTAAATGTTGATCCCCTTGGCTATTGAAATCAGTTGAAAAATGATTTCATCTAATTTTTTTCCCAGATTTAGTAGATATTTTTCTAATTTTGGGTTACTAGTGATGTATTTTGCAATCCAGGATCCCTGTGTCGCTGCCCGCCGTGCATAGCAGGAGTCATTAAAAATCCTGCCCGGTGGTTTCCAGGAAGGGTTCTCACATAGCCTCTTCTATGGAAGAGTAGTAGCAGCCACGGCCCTGTTATAACTGATGTGTGGTTGCTCCTCGGCTGGCTGGAGGAGAAGGCGACACTCTAGAGCCGGGAGTGGGTCGGTTCAATTGACGAGTTGCTGCCACCGGCCTCAGTAGCTCGCATATGTCCATTACCGAGCGATGGCTGTCTGGCCATAGTATGCGCAGGGATTCCACCTCCCACTGAGTCTCCTGATTGGCCTGTAGCTGAAGTTGCAGTCTTTGCGGACAAAGCCGACTCGGCTTTCTTCATTACAGCCGTGTAACTCTTTGCAGTCTCGTCATTTTCCATCCACTTCTCTTTGATTATGTGCAGCCTCGCTTCTCTGTCTTGAATGCCATCCAGCCTAACTGTTGTAGCCGTGTCATGAAGTCGCTCGGCCCCTCTCCAAATTGTTGTTCCTCGAAGTGCAGGATCCTGATTTCGATAGCGTCAGCGGTCGATGACAGGCAGTCCAGTGTGTTGGCCCCCATTCTGCGTTCAGCTGCACTCGTTGCTCTACGTATGCAGCCGTCTGTCCCCGCAGCTGACGTAGTGACAGCCCGGTAGTCTGGCTTATCCCACACTTTCACCCCTCGCAAGACGTTGGCATCCCTGGTGTAGTGAAACGCCCGGAATGCTGCCTGTGATGTCGTCGCCGAAGGTTAGCGTCAGGGGCACCTCTTGCGGGCGGAGTGTGGGCGCAGAGTCCGTCATTACGTAGCTTCCTGCTGCCACCAGTCAGGGTCCAGCAAAACAGCGTCTCAAAGAAGTGCTTTACTCCCAGGTATGGAGGCCGACTGCCAACTCGATCAAGCATCTCTAATCTCAATGGAATGGAATGGAGTTACAAACCCAACAACCAACACATGACATAATATACAATAATTAACCCTCACTGATCATTCAATAGGCTGTGATGCAACTGTCTGGAAGATTCTGTTTCCTCCATTAAAGCAGTTAGGGTGTGGAATGGCTAGTGCCATATTATAAGGATAAATAGCATTATTGTATGTTCATAGCTTTTTGTATATATATATATATATATAGATATATATATATATATATATATATATATATATATATATATATATATATATATATATATATATATATATATATATATATATATATATATATATAAGGCCTAGCAGCCTAGTCCCAAAATGTCTGAAAAACTAACTTTTTTTTTTTTTTTTTTTTACAGCAAAGGAGACAGTTCAAGGGCACAAAAAGTAAACATTAATAAAAAGCCCGCTACTGCTGCTCCTAAAAAGAATCCAAAGAGGTGGCCGAAAGATAGGTCAGTTTCGGGAGGAGAGGTGTCCTGATACCCTCCTCTTGAAAGAGTTCAAGTCGTAGGCAGGAGGAAATACAGATGAAGGAAGATTGTTCCAGAGTTTACCAGCGTGAGGGATGAAAGAGTGAAGATGCTGGTTAACTCTTGCATAAGGGGTTTGGACAGTATAGGGATGAGCATGAGTAGAAAGTCGAGTGCAGCGGGCCATGGGAGGGGGGAGGCATGCAGTTAGCAAGTTCAGAAGAGCAGTCAGCGTGGAAATATCGATAGAAGATAGAAAGAGAGGCAACATTGTGGCGGAATTTAAGAGGTAGAAGACTATCAGTATGAGGAGGAGAGCTGATGAGACGAAGAGCCTTAGCCTCCACTCTGTCCAGAAGAGCTGTGTGAGTGGAGCCCCCCCACACATGAACCTGATTTCATTACAAACTGTTGTAAAGAATGTTGGCTGCCTCCACATCCAGGCCGAAACACAAGGGCAGGACCATGTATCGTGATATGGATTGTGTTCAGTGCTTGATTGGCTCCCTCGCAGACACTCATGTGAGAGCACATCTTGCATGCTGGAGTGTTTCTTTGTTATATGCCGTAGATTACCCAGACGCATACGCAACTTGAAACATGGTGTCATCCCTAGGCTCAATAATTTCTTTTGTAGCCACATTAGGATTCCTATTACTAATTGTTTGAGAAGGTTTTGTGTCTTAACCGCCCCGTTGTTTTTCTCCTTTCTTACCCTCTTCAATTGAATGAGAGCATGCTTACCCCCCAGCAGATCATAGAAATTACCTTAGTACTAACTTGTAAAATGGCAGATAGACATTTAACCCGGTGGTGGTAGCTGGGATCATGTTTCGTAATGGTCCTCTAAGTGAGAAAAATGAGAAAAATCGCCCTCACACAAATCATTTCATAATACGTATATATCAAAGCATTTGTGATCAGATTATGTATCATCTATTTTGGGGGTTATATCATGGCACAAATTTGGCCCGTCGTTGCTACACGGTAAAGCCACAAATTTGGCCCGTCATCACTGCTACACGGTAAAGCCACAAATTTGGCCCGTCACTGCTACACGGTAAAGCCACAAATTTGGCCTGTCAACACGGTAAAGCCACAAATTTGGCCCGTCACTGCTACACGGTAAAGCCACAAATTTGGCCTGTCACTGCTACACGATAAAGCCACAAATTTGGCCCGTCACTGCTACACGATAAAGCCACAAATTTGGCCTGTCGCTGCTTCCGGCTAAGCTCCTATAAGGAAGACAACTCTTCTTTTAGAACCAACTTATGGCAACGTGAGCAGCATACTTAATTAAACTTCCAAGACAGAGCTTCTCCTTTCATAGAACAATTAACTTTCTTTCATGACCATATTATATTAGTAATTGTACTAGTAATGGTAACATTTGTAGGCTACATAACAACAACTGTATTTTGTAATATTAACCGCTACATTATACTAGAAAATCCAGCTATTGAAGTAGTAATTTGAACATCTCTCCCCGCTTTCATTCTGATTTGTATTGGTCTTCCTTCCCTCCGATATCTTCTCCATGAAGTCAATAACCCTTCAATAACTCTTAAGACAGTCGGACATCAATGAAGATATGAATACTCAGATTTTTTACAGGTAGAGTTTGATTGATACATAGTTCCGTTTAATGAATTAGAAGCCTCAGGATTTTGTCTGTTAGATGTAGATAACCGGACTGTACTCCCAATAAATACCCAAATTCAAGGGGGGCTTCGTGGTGCAGTGGCTAGCACACTCGGCTCACAACCGAGAGAGCCTGGGTTTGATTCCCGGGCGGAGTGGAAAAATTTGGCCTGCTTTTCCGATACCCTACGCCCCTGTCCACCCAGCAGTGTACCAGGTATTAATCGGGGGTTGTGTCCCGTCTCCTGGGATCTGTTCCCTTCTCCTATAATTCCTTCCCCTCCTGTCTCTCTCCGGCATATGACCATAGATGTTGCGCTGCCCACTAAACAAAACTTTCCAAAACTTTCCCAAATTTTGGTCCTAATTACTGCAGCCAAAGTCACTCATTCCTGAACCGTCCCATCTCTAGGTATTGAAGCAGATGCAATTCCAGGCCGACTTAATCAATCAAGATTTTAACCGGCCTGGACTATTCTACAGGCAGTGTTCAGAAATTTGTGGAGCGAATCACAGATCTATTGTTATTGAAAGAACTTGTATTAACTCATTCTTAAACTAAATTTCTTTATCAATTGAAACCTCCCCCCTAAACCTTAGCTTAATTATTGAGGTGATCCTATTCATTCTTTATGAATTCCTTAATTATGCCACAACTTTCTTTTTCTCCTAAGATTCCTCCTAGTCTTTATATTTAATATGAAACCTTTTTCTAAAATTAGCTTTTTGCCCCACAACAGAAAAACTTCAATTTCTCAATCTTGAAAATTATAATTAATATTCTCCATCTTTGAACCTTCTCCAAGAATCTTCAACTTGTCAGTAAAGTGAATTTCCACTATCTTGACGGTGTTGCTGCCTCACTGAGCTTCTCGCTGATCCTTGTCTGGGAGAAAAATGATTTGAACTCTTCATAAAGAATTGAAAGCTCCTTTACAGCCTTCCCATAATGGCTCCTCTGTGTTATTTGTTGCCTTGTTCAGACTAATTGTCTTTAATAATTTTAAGGACTTTTCTCCTGTATGTGTTTAGTAGATCTGGGCACATAATGACACACCACTATCTCCTCCACTGTGAGTCATAACGTTGGGATGGCTCAAACACACCAAACATGTATTTGGCCATTTAGTTCCCCAAGCTTTGCCTTGATGCCTTTTATTGTGAAACCATTACAAACACAGTAATTCGTACTTTAGCAGTAACTCGTCCGGTGGTCACCTACTTCTAACTTTGTTAGGAAGTACTGGAACATCTCTCTCTATTTAATCCTTTTATGTGCTCAAATACTCTTTATAATTTTAGACTCTGCCGTTGCTATTATTCAGTCCTATGTATTTGCAGTTTTAAGAACTCTTTATACTAGAGAAATTAACTGGTGCCATCATTCCATGGTTTTCAGCCCCATCACCTAGTAGCCATGACTGCTTACTGGCAGAGGTGGGCGCGGTACTGAAAAATCAGCAGTGCGGCTGTGGTAGTGCGGTACTTTTTCCGGAGTGGTGCGGTCCCATTTTTTTCTTTCCCAGTGTGGTACGCAGTGTGCGGTACTGCGGTAGTGGTAGTCAAAATAAAAAAATACTTGAGTGGCTACCCTGGCTATCCAAACAAAGGAAACATGCTTAAAATAAAGAATGAAACATCTGCCGGCACCACGGACGGGTCCAGGGTTGAAATGTCCGGCACCGCGCGAGTTAAGGAAGACTGGCAGCGAGGTAGTTTAGTCTGTCTATTTAGTATTTAATTTTGAACAATAATTGAAAAGTCAGAATGATTGAATCACTGATTCTGATGACTGATTGAGTCCGATTCACTGCAAAAAAAAAGTTTTCTGTGAGCAGCAGCAGCAGCAGCAGCATGCCGCCGCGTGGTAAATGCCGTCTTTGATAGTTTTCAAAGTACTGCAGGATTTTTTAGTATGGTCTGCGGTAGTGCATTATTTTATAAATTTTGCGGTAGTGCTGTTGTGCAGTACTTTTTTTGTGGTACTGCCGCACTAAGTACCGCACTTGCCCACCTCTGCTTACCGGCTCTGTTATGCCACCGGCTTAGTGACATGATTTCACCAGCATAATATAAATCTCCTTATCATGAGATTTGTTGTTGCCACTTTACTAATGGCCAGATATTGAAGGCACTCATCAAGGATCTTGTACCAAAGGTCTCCGTTGAGGTATAATTTGTTGTTGCCACTTTACTAATGGCCAGATATTGAAGGCACTCATCAAGGATCTTGTACCAAAGGTCTCCGTTGAGGTATAATTTGTTGTTGCCACTTTACTAATGGCCAGATATTGAAGGCACTCATCAAGGATCTTGTACCAAAGGTCTCTGTTGAGGTATAATTTGTTGTTGCCACTTTACTAATGGCCAGATACTGAAGGCACTTATCAAGGATCTTGTACCAAAGGTCTCCGTTGAGGTATAATCTTATTTATTGTGTCAGAAGTTTTCTTATCTTACTTTTGAGCCTTTTTCCATAGAAGACTGATGTCCCCCACAGAAGAAATTGGTATACATTGACCCCCTCTTGGCATCCAACCTTTTAATCCTTTTCAAACTCCCCTCTTAAGTACTACAAGCCTTCTTCAGTAACATGAGCCCACCACGAGAAGCTCCCAAGCCATCCCAAGACTCGGCCCAGCTATTATTCTAGGGATTTATTTCACAATAGTACTTGAAGAATATATTGAAGCTTCCCTTACTATTCAGTATTTGGCTCCACATTCTAGGTTGTGACTGGCCTGCATGTCATTATTGGAACCTCTTCCTTACTAGTAGTCTGCTTTATGTGGCTTTATAAATGCTCTGCACACCATTTGAAGCTGATGCTTCATTTTGTTCATGTTCTTTGATTATTTTTATACATTTTCATTTATTGATGAGGAGGATAATTTTTTTTAATATAACAGGTATATCTGACTTCCAATCAGAAAGTTTAATTTTTTGAAAAAAAGATTTTTACAATGTTGATAATTTCAATTATACTTTATCATCCCTACATAGTTATAACTTCAGCAACTTTACTTCCTAAAAAACAATTGTAGATGGAGAAAAACCTCCCTGTATGAATGTGTATTTGAGCCCAAAGGGTTTACCCTTCTCTTTGTGATTCTTTATAATTGCCGGAATTTTCTTAATTTTTGATGTATAGATTACTTTACCTATCGCTTCAAACTTTAAATCTGACTAACATTTTTTCTTGATTCTTTAGCGGTCCAATCTTTCTGTTTATTCTCTTACTTGCTCTTATTATGAGTGACCGCAGAGAGCCTTAGAATGATCTTAATAAAGAGCAATGCCATGACGTGTGAGTTGCATTCATAAAGAGTTTTTTGAGCTGGTTTTACCAATTAGAAAGCCAATAATTGCGTTTTATAGTTTGGACCTAAATTTTAGACTCTAGTCAAACCCAAAAGAGGTGAATCACTGTTAAATTAAGTTATTGCCAAGAGGAATATGATGCCAGAAGCTTCTAACTTTTTCCTAAGTGGTTGATTAAACTCCGTGTATATTCCTTGCTAATTATTTCTCGTCTACACCTAGCGTTAAATTGACTTCTTTTACACACGGCAGTTTAACGCATAAACCACCAAAATAAGTTTTTGAAGTTTAAACTTCGCCCAAACATTGTAAACCAATAATGGAGAGATTTATAAAACTTCAGGAAAAAATGAGACCCTTTATCTCAAATTCCCAAGATTAATATCTTTTAAACTATTTTCTGATCAATTTTACTTCATTTAAACCCTTCTATTTCTTTAAATTTATACAAAACAAAAACAAAATATTTTGAATCTATCAAAAAATAAATAATTGATAGATAAGTTTTTGAAGGCAAGTTTATGACATCGTAAGCGAGACAATGTCCCCCGTACTCACACAAACCCAAAAGTACTATCACCCTCTTAAAATAAAATATTACCCTAAATGGTCTTCTGTGTACCTACAAAAAAAATCACACTTAACACCCTTATCAATAGAATTCTTGCATATTCAGCTGTAAAAATGAAAGCAAACCCAGCAGCCCCATAATTAAACCAGGAAACTAACCCAGACTCCCCCTCAGCAAAGTCAAATGGGGTCCAGTTAGTTTCCGCCAAACAAAGCCTCTATGAAAGCCTTATTAAATGCGTGTTTCTCTTCAAGGTGCAGAGGAAGGGTTAAACTACCACCAGGGTTCATTGTGTTCCCCTCTGTGTGGCCAAAGGTACAGTCTTAGGCCATGTAGTAATGGTGGACACAGCACTGTTACTGTGTGTAGACAACTCCCTTAGTTAGTTTACCCTGGATGTTGGTGAAGGCACAGCCGCAGGCCATGTAGCTGTGTGGCGTTAAGCCTCATCCCCCTGATTTGGTTTGTCCTGGCTTTGTTTACTTTGTTATTTATAGTTTTATTAAAGAGTGATGTATGTATGTATGTATGCAGTGGTGGGACTCAATTTTTTAAGAACAGGTTCTCTCACTCCTGGACTGGCTAACAATGGGTTCTATCACAGTCGCTAGAAGCAAACCATGATGCTGGTTGGCCCGACATAGTGCAAAGATTGATCTTTGGGTTGCTACAGTCTAGCAAGTGAAATTATTGATTTTAGTTATTTTTCCAACTTTAAAAAAAAAGTCCAAATTCCTAATGGTTAAAGCTTAATTAATGCTGAGCAGACAGTATATGCTTAGTGACTATTAAAATGTTTGGGTTGTTGCAAATGTTATTATCCATTAGACCAGTGGTTTCCAACCTTTTCGAATTCTCGCCCCCCTTCATTAAATAACAAGTTCCCTGCGCCCCCCCCTCCACTCTGGTTTAAATATTGCTATTTACTGTCATAGTCGGCACAAGTCAGAGATAAAAAATGATACAATACATAATTATGTACTCATATGTTTGACTGAATGTATAGGCTTACCTTTACTAGTGTGATGGTTGCGCTTGCTTCTCTGAGCAGAGTTTCTCAAATCTTGGAGAATGTGATGAAATTGAGACCCGTAATTCCTTTTCTATTACTAAGCGAGAACGGTATTTTGTTTTGAGAACAGCAACTGAACTAAATCCTGATTCACACAAGTATGATGTCGCAAAACGTAATAAAATGTCAATGGCCTTAGTTGACAAGGAAGGGTACTCATCTTTAACTTGCAACCAAAATTTTTCCAAAGGTCCTGCATCAAACACAAGTTTCAGTGAACCGTCACATGACAAATCAATAAGTTGCTCCTGGTCAGCTGTAGACAGTGTGCTTGTAGAGTTATCACCAAATGGGTTCCTTATCCATTCGTAATCACTTGTGTCTACATCTTTGAAGTAAAATGAGCACTTCCCCAGGAGAGTGTTCAAGTGCTCAGCAAACAATTCATTTCCACCTAGTACGCTAGTATGTTTGAGAAACTCTTGCAAGTTTGGAAACATATCAAAACTGTGATTTTCTACATTCCTTTTCCATAACTCAATTTTCTTCATAAATGCACATATTTTGTCACTCTGTGTGAAAATATTCACATGGGGCCCCTGCATAGACTGATTCAGTTGGTTAAGTTTCTCAAAGATATCAACCATGTAAGCAAGTTTTTTTTATGAAATAATCATCTGTGAACAAGTCTCCATCTTTGTTTTTATTTTCACAAAGGAATGTAGCAATTTCATTTCTAAGTTCATACACTCTCTGGAGTACTTTTCCACGGGATAGCCAGCGTGATTCACAGTAATACAGTAGAGCAGTGTGTTCAGCACCAAAATCTTTACATAGCTGTGCAAACAGTCTTCCTTTCAATGGACTGTTCTTTATGTAATTTACAACCCTGACAACATCTTTGAGCAAATTACCCAATTCTTCATTCATACTGCCTGATGCAAGTGCCTGTCTATGAAGCATGCAGTGTGTCCATGAAGCGTGTGGAGCCTTTTCTCTCACCAAAGCTTGCAGTCCAGCATGTCGTCCTGCCATTGACTGGGCTCCGTCAGTGCACAGTCCAACACAATTTTCCCAGCTTATTCCATGTTCATTGAAAAAATTGTCAATCATGTTGAACACTTCTACAGCTGTGGCTCTACCAACAATAGGTTTACAAAACAACAGATCTTCCTTAATTTCATTGGCAGATATATAGCGCACATAAGTTATTAAATGAGCATCTTTCACTACATCAGTAGCCTCATCTACTTGCAACCCAAAATGCGAATATTTAAGTGCATCTGTCAACTGATGACATAAATCATCACTAATGTCTGAAATTCTTCTGCCAACTGTATTATCTGCAAGAGGAATGCTGCGTAACTTGTTGGCACTTTGTTCACCGAGCATTATTTCCACCATGTCAATAGCAGCGGGTAATACCAAGGTTTCTGCTATGTTGTGAGCTTTTTTGCATCTTGCAATTCTGTAGGAAACTTTATAAGAAGCAAGCAAAGCACTTGCAGCTATGGTAGATGTCTTCGTGAAAGCCCGCCTCTGTTTATTATATTCATCAAGTCTCCTTTTAAAAAATTCCAGAGATTTACCAACATGTTCAGGGTGCTGTGTTTCAAGGTGGCGCTTCAATTTGCTTGGTTTCATGCTGTCCATGGCCAAAATATTTAAACACAACACACACTGAGGTCTCTCCGTTCCACTAACAACCGTAGATGTAAATCCAAGAGAGAGATAGCTGTCGTCATACTTTCTGGTTTTCATATGCTTGCTACTTTCATTACATTTACTGGAGTGAGGTTCACTTTCAGTTTCTTTCCTTTTGCCTTTAGTGATCAAATACTTTTCCATATTTCAAAATTTTAGTGAAATAAACGCACACGCTCAAAACTGTTCCTTGGCTTTGTAATTTTGCAATTAACAGTTATTTACGAGGCACTTGTTACGTCCAGAACGGTCACAGAGCTACCGTCTTACTACCGCACCCTCATACTACTGTGGCGGCGGGCGGAGTGCCGGGCGTGGCCACACGGCCGAGTCCCAAAGCTGGAGTACTGACGCGTCTGAGACGTGAACCGAACGGGAACCATACGAACGAAGCACTGTTTCTGGTAATCATTGCTTGATTACAATATTTATATTTACAGCACGT
Source organism: Eriocheir sinensis (assembly GCF_024679095.1). Taxonomy (NCBI): domain Eukaryota; kingdom Metazoa; phylum Arthropoda; class Malacostraca; order Decapoda; family Varunidae; genus Eriocheir; species Eriocheir sinensis. The sequence continues at coordinate 38,513 of NW_026110348.1, read as the reverse complement.
TTCTCTCTTTATCTTTTATAGTTGTTTAATTCCTTAGTTACTTAGTAGCATTTGAAATAATTTATAATTGTATTTAGAAAAATTACTTAGTAACTAAGTAATTTTTCTACTTTATGAAGTGCTTGCGCCCCCCCTGGCAGCCCTTCGTGCCCCCTTAGGGGGGCGCGCCCCACAGGTTGGAAACCACTGCATTAGACTATAACCAGTTGTGATAATGTTGTGCTAACATTTTTATAGCCACTGTTTGCAATTATAAAATATTTATTTTCTGTGCTTCAAAACTCTTTTAATTAGTTTATTAGTAATGCTTATTTTTTTAAATATTTTTGTGCATCTTATTAAGCAACCTTTACTTGGTAATATATCAGTTTATAGTAGAAATGTGTTTGAATTCTGCATTTACCTAACATGTTGCCTTCTGGAAAAGGAAAATATTAAGGAAAATGCTTCAGCTTAAGTCTTTTAGTCATGATCTTTCAGCCTTGCCTCTTCCACTTTGTTCTATTTTCCATCAGCACGACAATGTTGTCAATATACGATTGATCAGAATGCATCAATAGTCTATTGGGCTTATTTTGTGTCTCAGCCCTATGCCTATATATTTATAGATTCAAACGGTTATCAAAGTGATCTTGACATATTTAAGATCACCATTCCTTACGCCGTGATGCGTGACTACAGAAAATAATGGTTTCAGCCTCAAAAAAATAAAATAAAATAAAATAAAATCCAACCAGCTACAGTGGTCTGAAGATCATTATGAGCCCTGGGGAGGTCCTGTGAGGTTATCACAGGCGTGACAGCTGGCCTGTCTTCTTCAGGAAGACACAGGTGTGACAGCTGGTTGCCGTGAAGTAAACAAAACCAGCTGGCAGCGGTTGCTGTCGGTGTAGCCTTTGTAACGGCGCTCTCGTTGGAATCGGTGATGCCACATTGGTCTTGAACCCGTGTTCGGCTCCACCCGACATCCAGTCTGGTTTTAGTCGTGTTTTTGACTCTCAAAAGCCAGCAACAGATCTGTGAGGGGTTTACCAAAATAAGGGATAAGGAAAAGGTGTTCATGGGGGAGAAATTGAGAACCCTGATTTATAAGCTGACAGTAACAACCGCTTCTCAGGATTAAAGAAATTCCAAGAACAGGTTCTTGCGAACCGGCTGAATCCCATCACTGTATGTATGTATATAACTAGGATGTCAACAATTCCTCCTATTCATGTTCTGAAATGCCGAAATTTACTCTTTTCTCCACTCCAACGTGACCTCTGCGTGTAACGAAACACACGAGAAATTAATCCAGACAAGGAAAGGTTTGCCGGTGCCGGGGACCAAACCCACGACCAGCGAGAAGAGAGAGCCACTCCTTCACCAGTCGGCCAAAGAGGTGCCCCCCCCCTGGCAGAGGGAGTTATGGGAGGCTGCTGGCCCATCAGGCTTAGTCGCCGCGGCAATACAATTGTTTTGACCTCTTCCGCTGTGCATCACTCTTTGGGTGGTGCTTCTTCACACTTAGTTACTCAGTCATAGTTAAATTTGGGTTCCGCCATGCGCAGATCATGATGGGACAAACCACATGAGGGGGCGAGACTCAACGCCACACCGGGTAGACATGGCAGGCAGGGTGAAGCTCCCGTGGGTACACACCAAAAACCTCTCCATGCATTCTGAGATACACAGACCAACACTTTTGAGACACTCCTCCCAGTGTGTCAGCCTTGTGTACTCCTGCTCTTGTGAAGGTGCCAGGGACTCGGTATTAGGACATATGCACTGCTGAGGCTTGTCGCTTCAAAGCATTGTGCTGTGCTGGGAAGATATCACTTACGTATCCATAATATAATAATTGGTTGTGCTGATAATTCCTCATCATATAGGTGTTTTTTTCCCATACGTAATATGCTGTCATTCTGGTGGTAAGTACGGTGGCAGGCACACCCCCTCATACTCTTGCCTGGCCAAGTAACAGCCAATCATTGCACTGGAGGAGTAAGCTTGCTTCTGCCTTGCCAGTGCTCGGGAGTGCAGGAAAACAGTATCTGTGCACCTCACATCACCATGAAGTATTAACTGCCAGATAAAGCTTCCCCTGAAGAACTCCTTCTGTGGTGCCCCGCAGGGTGCTGCATCTACAAACACAGACGCAGTAACATCACCTGACCCAGTACAAACATCACAAATAAATAAGGAAGACGAAAGCGACATAGAACGTTAGAATACATCCAACTTTAAGAACAATTTGAAGAACACAGCACAGCGAGGTGACAGTGGGAAGAACAAATCATTATTGAAACACACAGGGAGCCAAAAGGGGCGTCTCAGGCCACCATACAGCTGGCGCTCTGCCGGCTTCCCGAAACCGCCCACTTCACCCAACGACAGCACCACGCCAAAGGCTATAAGGACGAGAATCATGTAAACGGAAGCCATGTAGAATAACACTACTCATGAATATTCACTCTTATGTACTATAACCATAGAGGATGTGACAATATCATAGGGTCAGGAGTGCACCCTCAGTTCAGGAGCCTTTTGTACCCTGTCAATAGTTATGACGTAGTAATGACGTATAGTGACGTAGGCAATCGCCCATATAAGGGGGTTCCCTCGGAGTACTCGGGGCAGAACTAGAAATAATTCTGACCGACACTCACGTGTCCCTCTAAATTTTAGACACAATATGTGTCGTGTGTTCATCTACGCTGTCGTGAGTAGAAAGTGAAGTGTTGTACCGCAAAGGAAAGCGCACTAGTGTCCATTGTGTATAGTGGTATTGTTTAGATTATAAGAGTATATATCCAGTGTATGTGTAATAAGAAATAGTTAGAATTGCAACTAGTATTGAAGTAGGACGATACTTGTCCCTTAACAGGCAGTGTGCGAGGCCTGACGACCCGCTGGGTCTGATTGAAGTGTATTTTGAATTTTATATTATTCTTGTTATTCATAGTGTTAAGATAGGTTAAATTAAATATAAAAAAGCGACAACGTTTCATCACCCCAACTACGAGCTCCTTCAAATACTCTTGAAGTACCAGAACATTAAGTCAGTTGTCGCAGGTACAAATCAGTCTTAAATCTCCTTGAGAGCCCGGTAGTGGGCCACAACACTTCAAAAGCCTTGCCAGATGTGTGTTTGGCCGCATATGCCTAAAACGTCAAGGATTATGATGAGACCAAGAAGACAGCCATATATATGTGCACACTGTTAACTTGACTGTAGATAGAAAGAAATACAAACTTGTTTTTAGCGTACAAAGAAAATACCTTCATTCGCCACGTGACATCTACAAGAAAAAATAGTCATTTGTCTTGTGTTACAGAATGCATGTTATAGGTCAAGGCTAGCAGTGATACTTAGCATACACAGGTAGGTCTTGCAGTATTCCAGATAGTGTTAGAAAACTGAGAACACTGCACAGTCACAACGCTGTCGGTCAAGGTGGAAGCAGAGTGAGGGGTTATGTGCGGTGATTGGCTGCCACAGAGCTGGTCAAGAGAAAGAGAGAGGAGGCTTGACCACCTGTAATATCCTACTGAAACAGACTGTACCTTACCACAGAGTCACTGACATAAGGTCGTCAATGCACTACAGAGATTATTGACAATTACCATGGGGGGACTGTGCTGTGGATGCAGTTATTCTGTAAGCCATTCCACTCAGGACATTGATCGCTATTCTGAGACGCTGCCGACTCTCACACCAGTTATTTCTAAATGTCAAAAAAAGGAAAATGTGTTCTCAGGAGTATTTTTTTTAGAGTTATGGGTACAGGAGCCTTGTCAGACTCCCACCAGGGTCAAAACACTAGCCATGGAAAGGCCCACAACTACCAAAGCCATGTTAAGTATGTGTGTGCTTGGGTGCAGAAATCTTTGATAACATGGACCATTCTCAGGCAGTTTAAATGCTGGGGTTGACCTCATCCCTATTCATTGCCAGTAAAAGTATACAGAATTATAATATCTGGCAAAATTAATACGTAAAGGACATACTGCACCAGCGTGGATAGCTATACGATATATGACGATGATAGGTATTTATTTAATAATGAGTGTATGCACCCCTGCCGTGATTACACTGTTAAAAATCTGCTGCGAGGCTTTGAGGCCTGTCACTAGTGGAGCCTGTGGCCACATGTCTGCAGACCCATTCATACGTTAGAGATGGAAACACCAGTCGGCTGTGCTATTTGACGATGACTGAGGCCTTCACCGTCAAGGATAATGATGACTTTGTGCTGGTCTTGTGGGGTCTACATTGCCACTAACTTGAGCAGAGAGAGAGAGAGAGAGAGAGAGAGAGAGAGAGAGAGAGAGAGAGAGAGAGAGAGAGAGAGAGAGAGAGAGAGAGAGAGACCTTTCCTAAGAGTGGGGAAAAACTACCACTTACCTCCTCCTCCTCCTCTTCTTCTCCTCTTCCTCTTATTTGCCTTTTTCTTCAAGCCTGTAATAATTGCAACACCCAATTAGTACTGTATGCTGGGACATGAGAAAATTATTTTAGTTGTAAAACCAGAAAAGAAAGTCCTTGACTCGGGTTTAGCAGGCGTGCCCTAACACCTGTACCCATTTGAGTGACCTGCCAGGCTTTATACAGGGAGGGCAGACCACTCAGGGACAGAATAAGGCAACACTGGGGCCAACTTACCTAACAGTACATTTTGGCTGGGTGTGCCATCCAGGCTATAGGTGTACCCAGGGAAGGTTATGTATGCTACAGGCTGTGAATGAGGGGCAGGTTGTGCATCTCTTCCTGGGTCACTGGCTCCACCACCTACACACTAATTGAGCTGGTTTATGCCTTGCAGCCTTCACTTTCAGTCTTCTCAGCACAGCAACACTAAACCCAGCCAAGCACTGGAATACCCACCTTCAAGGCTATTACTGATGCTTGTACAGATGGTGCAAGAGAATCAAACCCCAAGCAGGCCACGACCACCTGCAGGGGGACTTACATTGGGATGTTTGTTTTTGCCTGCTACTGTCTATAGCTATGTTTAAGACCACGCTGTGAATATATATCATGTTCCTGGTCATGGCTCACTCACTCACTCTGTAAGGAATTGGCTTCATATACACTCCCAGGAAGGTCATACTGGTGCCTGCTACTGTCTATAGCTATGTTTATGACCACCCTGTGAATATATATCATGTTCCTGGTCATGGCTCACTCACTCACTCACTGTGTAAGGAATTGGGTTCATATACACTCCCAGGAACGTCATACTGGTGCCTGCTACTGTCTATAGCTATGTTTAAGACCACGCTGTGAATATATATCATGTTCCACTCACTCACTGTGTAAGGAATTGTATATATATTGCATAGCCTTGCAAAATATATATATATATATATATATATATATATATATATATATATATATATATATATATATATATATATATATATATATATATATATATATATATATATATATATATATATATATATATATATATATATATATATATATATATATATATATATATATATATATATAGGCATATTTATATAACTTATTGCATGATATACTTATTGCATAGCATATATATATATATATATATATATATATATATATATATATATATATATATATATATATATATATATATATATATATATATATATATATATATATATATATATATATATATATTTATGGCTAACTTATTGCGTGATATACTTATTGCATAGTATTGCAAAAAGTGAGCCATATAGTTTTTCTAAAATAAATACAAAATTATTTTTTTTGTCAATTATTTATTAAATAAATAAGGCACATTTTCTTCACTAAGAGGCTGATTCTGCAGGAACTTGACATCTTGGTGTTCTTTCTTCCAGAGTGTGCAGTGTGCCGCAGGCAGACCAAGACGCCAGAGATGTCCGTTCAGCCATTCAATTCTGCTGAGGGAAAGAAGTCGTGTTAGTCAACTCTGATGACTTGTACTTTTCTCTGTGGACTCTGCTGTAAGCCAGTCACGGAAGATGTGAACTGTATCTGTACTATGAAGTCTTATAAATAAACTTAAGGGCCACACCTATGACTTTATCTTGCCCCAAACCCATTTAGCTAATCTCCGGACACTTTTTTAGATATAATTGACTTTTAAAGCAAGTTACAGCTTTTTTTTTTCGTTTTCAAGATGTTATTGAGCCGTAAGGTGATATATCTAGTTGCTTTGATCTGGTGATAGTTTTGCACTCCCTCTGCACAATGAACGGTTAAACCACCCATGAAAACCCGGTTAGCCTTCTGTGGCCTTGGGAAACAGTCATAACAGCTTTTCAAACAAGCAAACTGTGGCGTCATTAAGTTCAAGAATAGAGGCTTTATTCAGAAGGTAATTCCTGGTACAGTAAGCAGTATAATCTGACTTACAGTTGACTACACAGACTCTGGAGATAGAGAGCAAAGATCCGCACTCGTAGCTCACCCAAACAGGTCCCAATGTTAGGTACCACATACCCGTAACTGCATATACGTAACCTATACAGAACACTACACACTTCCCTTCAGTACCAGGAGGCTGCTGGGTCCCCACACGGTACAATAATTTCATGTTTAAAGAGAAAGAAAGATGCTTGGCGTGAGAACAGGGTAACTTTTGATATGAATAGTGGCACTGTATGGAAACATCTGAACATGGACCGGGGCTTTCAGAAGGTGCACCCGAGGAGAAAGACTTCACTAGCAGATGCTTGGCGTGAGAACAGGCTAACTATAGCAAGGACAAACACATATCTCTCACCCCTTCACTCTTGTCACCCCTTCCTCACCCCCCACACATCACTCACCCCTTCACTCTTGTCACCCTTCCTCACCCCCTACACATCACTCACCCCTTCACTCTTGTCACCCTTCCTCACCCCCCTATAGCAAGGACAAACACATACCTCTCACCCCTTCACTCTTGTCACCCTTCCTCACCCCCCTCTAGCAAGGAAAACACACACATCACTCACCCCTTCCTTGGTACAGGTGCACATGACACAGGGTGATATGCGCTCGGCTGCCCCGATGTCAATATCAGTCTTGCCGACCCCACATGACACGCGCTCCTTCCACAGCTCCGGGTTGATCCCCGGCAGGTCACGGTGGGACACACGAGGGTTCCTGAAACATCAATGGGATCATCACAGTGTCTGGTTGGTGGGATGAGAAGTTTCCGCCTCCCATGTTGACAAGTTCCAGAGGTCAAAAATGAGGTTAACTGGGTTCTCATGTCTGTGTTTTGGGGTTCCTGGTACAGAGAAAGGGTCAACTACCACTGGGGTCATAAACTCCCCTGGAAATGCCCTGAACTCGTATGAAAGCCTAGTCAAATATGCGTGTTCTTAGGTTCTTGGTACAGAGAAAGGGTCAAACTACCACTGGGGTCATAAAACTACCCCTGGAAGTGCCCAAATCTCCTATGAAAGCCTTGTCAAATATATGTTTTCTTAGGTTCACAGTACAGATGGAGGTTCATACTACCACCAGGGTCATGAAACTACCCCTGGAAATGCCCTGAACTCCTAGGAAAGTCTTGTCAAATATATTTCTTAGGTTCACAGTACAGATGAAGGTTTAAACTACCACCAGGGTCATAAAACTATCCCAGGAAATGCCCCAAACTCCTATGCAAGTCTAGTCAAAGATATTTCTTAGGTTCACCGTACAGATGCAGGTTCAAACTACCAACAGGGTCATAAACTACCCCGAAATGCCCCAAACTCCTATGAAAGTCTTGTCAGATATGTTTCTCAGATTCATGGTACAGAGGAAGGTTCAAACTACCACTGGGGTCATAAAAATACCCCTGAAAATGCCTACAACTCATACGAAAGCCTAGTCAAATATATATAAGTTTTACCTGACTTCTGGACATTGAACGGAAAAAACACCCAAGAAAACCCGGATAATCTTCTCTGTGGCCTTGGGAAACAGTTGTAATGTGAGCCTGTGACCTTTAACAATACTGACCTAACCCCCAAACAGTCTCACTTACAGGAAGGGGTCAGGAAGGTCAAAGACGGACCGCTGCTCACTCTCCACATTATCACAGTTATCGCAGAGCATCTTGGCAAGCGTGACCTGCAAGAATTACACACGTTAGAATTATTACTTACGACACAAGCAAAGAACTTATTGACAGACTGGTAGAAAACACTCATTCAGACTTACATAGAGATTTAGTATACTTATTAATACACACACTCACACTATATAAGGAAGGAAAGGACTTAGAACTTATTGATAGACTTTGCAGGGAAAAAACTCACACTAACATAGAGATTTAGTAGACATATTAACACACACAGACTCACACTATATAAGGAAGGAAAGGACTTAGAACTTATTGATAGACTTTGCAAGGATAAACTCACTCATAACAATATAGTGATTTAAAATGCCTGATAGAATGTGTTTGATAGATTACGTGTGCTTCAGTATTAGTGGACTTGAGAGGAGGAGGAGGAGGAGGAGGAGGAAAGGAGGGAGAGAGAGAGGAGGAAGAGAGGGAGGAAGAGAAGGT
>NW_026110348.1:22500-27500 GCF_024679095.1 Eriocheir sinensis | reverse complement strand
TCATGTATTTGAGGTGTATTTTACGTCATAAGGAGGTCAGAGTTTTATTTCAAAGAGCGCAAGTCACCCTCAAGCTTTACGTAGCACTAGTTAGCCATCAAGCCCAGTGCCTCTTAAGCTTAGTGCCCCTTGAACATAGTGCCCTACAACCCTTAGTGGCACCCTAGAGGCTCTCACCTTCACAGTATTCCTCTGGCAGCAGGTTAAGGCCATACAGGTTGACTGCGTTCCATCCCAGGACTCTCGGCAGCCACTCATTGTACGTCACATGTTGGTTGATGGCCGTCACGATCCGCCGAGCGTTCTGGAAGAGCTGCTCGTCGCTCCAGTGCTTGTTGAGGCGCTTGAGCTCCCCAGCGACGCAGTTGTGCTCACGCATCATGAGGGTGTGAAGCGCGGTGAGACCTGGCTGCTCAGAGGCCGAGTGTCACCTGGGAGAAAAAGTACAACAAGAAAAATAAAGATTGGATTAAAAAGAAGAAGATGAAGAATTAGAGGAAAAAAAGGAAGAAGAATTAGAGGAAGAAAAGGAAGAAAAAGAAGAATTAGGGAAAGAAAAAGAAGAAGAAAAAGAATAAGAGGAAGAAAAAGAAGAAGAAAAGAATTAAAGGAAGAAAAAGAAGAAAAATAATTAGAGGAAGAAAGAAAAAAAATAATTAGAAGAAGAAAAAGAAAGAAGAAAAAGAATTAGAGGAAGAAAAGGAAGAAGAAATAATTAGAGGAAGAAAAAGAAGAAAAAGAATTAGAAGAAGAAAAGGACAAGAAAAAGAAGAATTAGAGGAAGAAAAGAAGAAAAAGAAGAAGAAAAAGAATTAAGAGGAAGAAAAGTGTGTTCTGTGTATAGTGCCAAGGGTCGTGTGTAGTGCCAAGGGTGTTCTGTATAGTGCCAAGGGTGTTCTATATAGTGCCAGGCTGTTCTATAGTGCCAAGGGTGTTCTGTATAGTGCCAGGCTGTTCTATAGTGCCAAGGGTGTTCTGTATAGTGCCAGGCTGTTCTATAGTGCCAAGGGTGTTCTGGATATAGTACCAAGCTGTTGTATATAGTGCCAAGATGCAGTGTGTAGTATCAGAGTGTTCTATAGTGCCAATGGTGTTGTGTATTGCCAGGGTGTGTATGGCACTCTCTGGGGACCTACCTCCTATGAAACACCTTCCTGATGGCGCCTGGCACTCATGATTCTCCTGCTCAGTGGGCAGCAGCAGCTTGCCTCTCAAGGGGTTAGGAGTGCCACGCAGCTTGCCATCCTGTTGAGTGACAATGGTGATATTAGTATCTCTCTCTCTCTCTCTCTCTCTCTCTCTCTCTCTCTCTCTCTCTCATTACCCTCCATCTCTCTCTCCTTTCCTTCCCTTCCATAATAACAACAACAATACTAATACTACTAATACTACTACTAATAATAATAATAACAATAACAATAACAATAACAATAACAAACCCTCACCGTTAGCATTCTCAGCTGTCTCTGTTCACACTTGTCTGAGCCATGGGTGTGTGAGGCATCCACAAATGCAGTGACCTGGTTCATCTGCTCTCGGTAACCTGGGTCAAGAAAGGTCGAGAGAGAGAGAGAGAGAGAGAGAGAGAGAGAGAGAGAGAGAGAGAGAGAGAGAGAGAGAGAGAGAGAGAGAGAGAGAGAGAGAGAGAGAGAGAGAGAGAGAGAAAGATAAGTATAAAAAGAAAACAATGTAAACACACACACACACACACATACACACACACAGACACACACACACATACACATACGATTTATGATTTCAAGACCAACTTAGATAATGGTTAAGTTAAGTTAGGGTAAGTTAGGTACACACACACACACACACACACACACACACACACACACACACACACATACCTAGAGTCAGCTGTCCCGGCATGGAGCGCGTCAGAGGGATGCAGAAAGGCTGCCCAGAGGAGATATTGACTGGTGGAAAGAACGGGTCATTGGAGGGAATGCCGATAGGGAAGCACTCGGGGTAAACCGTCTGGGGTGAGTCACAGCACCGGCAGTCAAGAATGGAGTCCTGGAACCCTGCAGAGAGAGAGAGAGAGAGAGAGAGAGAGAGAGAGAGAGAGAGAGAGAGAGAGAGAGAGAGAGAGAGAGAGAGAGAGAGATCTGTGAAACATTCTTTCTATCAAAGTGTTCAAGCGTGTGTGGAAAAAACTACAAAATAGTGAACAGTGAGAGGCAACTCCACGAAACACGCTGACCTCACCTCGCCCAGAGCTGTAAATCCCCTGGGACAGGGCCCCTCGGAAACAGGCCGCGCCCGCCCCTCGCATTCCAAGGCGAGATTAGAGACACCCCCATCCCACCCTGACCTGACCTCTCGTGCGCATCGACCCACACCACCATCATGGCCTCCCTCACTCTCACTGAGGCCCCCCACCAGCAACAGCAAATTGCCTGGGCAGGACAGTCAGGCTATCCTGGGGCAAAATATTGCTGTGTGTGCAGCTACTCTGTCCGTGTGAAGCCCTCCACGGCCTGCAGCCAGCCAGACTGTCCAAACCTGGCCTGCGCAGACTGCTTCAATGATGGCCCTTTCTGCTGCTCCACGACTGAGGGACTGAGGCGAGCAGCCGGCATTCCTCACCCCGTCACCTACGCGGCCGCTGAAGATACACCGCCCAGCACGCCAGCAGCCCCCCAGCCCGACCCGCTCGCCCCACAACCACCAATTGAAACGGAGGACAGCGCCGTCAGGGAGGATCCTCTCCAACCCGCCTGAAGGCCTTGTTGACATCATTCTCCGACTAAGGAATGAGGTACACGGCCTTAAGTGCATTGTGGAGACATATCGGGCGCGGAGTGAAAGAACGAGGAAACAAAGAGAAGCCTTGGTTGAAACCGTCAGCTCCATGGACTCCCTGGCACAAGTTGAACAGGAAACCCCCATCCCTCCCCCCACCACACAAGCCACAAGTGCCCTGCCAAGTAAAATTGACCAGGACTGGCAGGAGGTGTGCTCCTCCCACCCCAGGTGGCGCGGCTGGTGGGAATCAGGGAAGCCTAGAGCACTGAGGAAGGTGACTCAAGACCCCCCAGAAGACGCCGAGACAGCCCCACCCCCTCGCCGCCGGCCGGGCCAACCCACCCAGGCCACACAGACCCCCCCGCCCTCTGTCAGAAACATAAACCCCCCTCCCCGCCGATCCACTCCTCCTACCCTCCCGTCATCCCCGCCACCATCCCCACTACAACCGATGACCCGGATACACACCACGGCACACACCATCGCCCCAACCCCTCTGGACTCAGGCCTCACCATCCTTCTGTGGCAGGTGCCGTCAGCGCGGCCACACAGTTAATCACTGCTCTGAGACCATCTGCGACTTCTGTGGCCGACGTGGGCACCTCGCTGACCAGTGTCGCAAGAGGCAGGCAGAGGCAAAGTGAAGTCTAGAGTGTGCGTATTGCCAGCGGCGAGGACACACCGATGATGAGTGTTACGCTCGAGCCGCCGACATCAGACAGGAACGACTGCTTCGAGCAATCCTGTCTGAACACCAGCCACCCATCACCCAGCCTGCTCCCTACCAGCAAGCGGTGCACGCCCCGCCCTACCCATCCTGGCCTCATCCCCCGCACACTCCCCTTCCACTGATCCGATAAGGCGATACGGACACCAGCGGCCTCAAGATTCTGTCCGCCAACGTACGAGGCTTTAGGACCAACATCGGGGAGTTGACACACGCCTTCGTCCTCAGGCACCACATCGACATAGTGGTGACAGTGGAGACCTTCCTGGACGACACATGTGCCACCACCTGTGATAAGATCCCCGGGTACTCGCACTGGGCCAGACGAGACCGCCACACAGGACAGGGGGGAGGCATTGCTGTTTGCCACCGAAACGGCCTGCAGATGGACGCCCTCACCACAGACACTCCCCTGGAAATGGAGATGATGTTCCTCCGCATCATTCTCGAGGACAGGAGCGCTCTGCTACTCTGTGCCATGTACCGGCCACAGTGGCAAGGCAGCGCCCCCCTCACCTACCTCACAGAGCACCTGGACGACCTTATGGCTGCCCACAGCTGTCAGTACGCGATGGTTGTGGGCGACCTAAATCAACACCTGGTGGCGAGGGCCTTCACCGAGCTCACAGCGGTGCATGGATTGCACAACCATGTTGAGTTCCCGACACATCAGCGAGGAGGCTCCTGGACCCTGTGCTCACAGCCCGGCCGTGTGACTGCGTGCTGTGCTGCCCACTAGACCGTGTGGGCAGTTCCGACCACAATGCCATATTCACCACCATCAGCCTGGCCCCAGCGCGTGAAGAGGAACACCAGCGAGTCATCTGGCTGTGGGACCGCGCGGACTGGACGGCTGCAAGGCAGGCCCTGGCAGCGACTGCTTGGGGCACAGTCCTTAACGGTGACCCACAACATGACGTCTCCGCCCTCACCACTGTCCTCAATACCGTCCAGCAGCAACACGTCCCCCACCGCACCTACTCATCCAGCCCAAAAGACCAGCCTTGGTTCGGGTACAGGTGCCGTATTGCAGCCGAAAGGAAACACAAGGCTTGGACAAGATATAAAAAACACCCCACGCAGGAAAATAAGGCCCAACACAGACGAGCCTGCAAAAATATGACGAGGACAGCAAAGTGGGCAAAAGAAAGGTGGGACGCCGACAGGAGGAGAAAGCTGTCCTCTAACCAAACCGACCCGAAACAGTGGTGGGGGCTGGTGAAGGAACAGCAAGGCCATACCCCCCAGGAACGTATCCCACCCCTGAGGAAACCTGACGGAGACCTGGCCATCACCAGCCGGGAAAAGGCTGACCTGCTGGCCTGTCACTTCAGTCAAAAGATGACAACCCAGGAGCCAGACAGGCAGCCGCCCACCCTCCCCAACTCATCGCCTCAAGACTAGAGAATGTGCTAATCTCTGAGGACGCTGTCAGGAGACATCTGAGGGCGTCAACACCAGGAAGGCGCCAGGCCCTGACAGCGTGAGTCCATACTACTGCGGCGATGCTCCGATG